>NC_092139.1:45984465-46288215 GCF_043159975.1 Macaca nemestrina
TCATATACTATTTTCAGTATGTTAATATAATATGATTTGCAGTTTTATTTTTGATCTTGCATCATCAAATTTTCCACTCACATTATCAAATATTAATTTCAAATATTCTGTGTTTAATTAATAACCAATTTCTGGCTTAAATAATTGTTTTACCCTGAGAGAGAAAAATTTTATTAAAATGTGATAGTAAAAATGCATTAAATATATAATAAATACAAAATTTTACATGAAGTATTTCTACTCTGATGAAACATTCTACTTTCTCTTGTTATTGCACAGTCAACTGGGATTTCACAATGGGAAGCTGTGTTAAGCCAATATGCCTGTGTTTTACTTGTATTTAATAGAGCATGCTGTACTTGTTCTGCAGACTTGAACTTACTTACACAACTTTAAGTAAATGGACATTCGCAGGCCTGAAGTCACAAAAGGTCAGTGAAGAACAGCAACCTTTCATATCCACAGAACATTTACACAAAATCCAGATACATGAGGAATCTTTGCAGACTCAGGACACACTTTAATTAACCTGAGACAGCAGGAAGGCTATTATTTAGAAGTTTCATAAAAGTAAGTTACCCACAAAGCATAAAGTAGAACATTGGTAATCCTCAGCGTATTCGGTGTATTTTAATATATGTGGTTTTCTTTAACCCTTTTAAAAGGTGTTTAAAATACTTAAAAAGAAACATTTGAAGTAGAAAACTGAGAAGCCAGAAATACCTCTACAGAATTCTAAAAAGTTTAGAGAAGTTGAAAATCACCAATCTAAGGAATCTTTTCAATTCTCTGACTCCTTGAATGTATGTATTAATTGAGTAGGGATTATTCATATTATCATTATTCAGAGCTTCACAAAATAGATCTACAGTTGACGTACTTCCAAACTCAAGCCACACATAATCCAGCCCATCTTTGTAAAGTCACTCCTCATTCTCTGCAGTCCGGTGCAGTGACAAGAATCTTTCTGGGAAACACAGTGCACTAGTAATACTGGATGAATCCCCGTGCACATATTAAATAAAGGCTTCTTAGGAGTAGTCACAATGAGAGGGTAGGATATTTAGTGTCCTCAAGTGGTTATTTGCTCATAAAAAATTACTCGTGGTGCTTAAAAAATAATGAATTAAAAATAATGACTATGTTGGTAAATATTTTACAATTCAGAGTATAATCTTTCCTCTTATATAGACACTGTCTGGCAGTGTAGTTTGAAGGCAAAATCCCCAAAGAGACGGTGGAAAATATATTAGGAGAGCACCACTCCTTCCTTCCTTCCTCCCTTCCTCCCTTCCTCCCTCCCTCCCTCCCTCTTTCCCTCTTTCCGTCTTTCTCTCTTTCTCTCTTTCTTTCTTTTGAGATGGAGTCTCACTCTGTCACTCAGGCTGGAGTGCAGTGGCGCGATCTCAGCTCACTGCACCTCCGCCTCCCGGGTTCATGCCGTTCTCTTGCCTCAGCCTCCTGAGTAGCTGGGATTACAGGCGTCCGCCACTATGCCCAGCTAATTTTTTGTATTTTTAGTAGAGACGGGGTTTCGCCGTATTGATCAAGCTGGTCTCAAACTCCTGACCTCAGGTGATCTGCCCACCTCGGCCTCCCAAAGTGCTGGGATTACAGCCACCGCACTCGGCCAGAGCACCACTTTCCATTTTAAACAGCTTTATTGAGGTATAATTGACCTACAGTAAACTGCACATATTAAAATTCAGTAAGTTTTGACATATGTATAAATTCATGAAATCATCACCAGCACCAAGGTAATGAACAATCTGTCTCTCCCAAAAGTTTTGCCATGTCTCTTGGTAATTACTCCTTTTCACCCTGGATATTGATTTTGTGTCCTGAAATCTTGATAAACTCACTAATTATTTCTAGTGGCTTTTAAAAAGTTTGATAAAATTTTTAAAATGTAATGTTGAATCGAAATGGTGAGAGTAAATATCCTCGTCTATTTTTCTGATCTAAGGAGAAACGCCTTTAGTCTTTTAACTATTAAGTGTGATGTGCGTTGGAGCTTTTTGATAGATGCCCTTAACCTAACCCTTAACCCATCATTAGGTTAAGGATGTTCCCTTCTATCTCTGCTTTGTTGAGAGTTTTTATCATGATTGGATATAGGATTTTGTTAAATGTTTTCTTCTATGTCTATTAAGATTGTCATATGGTTGTTTTTATTACTTAGTTTTCTAATAGGGTATCATACATTGATTTTCCAAAGTTAAGCCAACCTTGTATTCCAAAGATAAACCTTACTTGGTAATGACATGTTATTTTTTATATATTGATGGTCGTCCTTACCTTTCTTCTTCCATATGTAATATGTCTTTTTCTTCTGACTCTTTTAACATTTTCTTTTTATCACTAATTTTGAGTGATTTGATTATAATATATTCTGCTGTTTACTTCTTGGTTATTAGACTTGGGTTGTTTGAGCTACTCAGATCTGCAGATTTTCACCAAATTTGGAAAGTTTTCAGTCATATGGCTGAAACAATGTTTTTCTGGATCTCCCTTTCTTTTCTCTTTGGCCACTTACCTCTCACACACACATAGATATAATTAGGTCACTTGAAGATGTTCCATAACTCACTGATGCTGTTTTTGTTGCTGTTATTCTCTTTTTCTCTCTGTTTCATTTTGCATCGTTTCTATTGCTATGAATTTAAGTTTACTAATTTTTCCTTCTGTGTGTCTAATCTGCTGTTGATTCTATCCATTATAATTTTCTTTTCAGACGTTATAATTTTCATCTTCAGATGTTTCTTCACACACATACACTGGTGACTACGCAGCAAAATTCAAGTGGAACTGTCTGCTTATTTCTCAAATTCTTTCTGTACTCAGCTTTCTTCTGTCTGGTCCTTTGTCCTGTAAACTCTAACTACACTGGTCTCCAAAGATCTCATCTCTGTCTTCTCAACTCAGGAAATCTTCTAGTCTCATCCTGTGTTGTCCTTCCCTGTAGCATGGACTGGAAAATCTCTGGGTAACTGGGATAATCATAGGACTAACCTTGGTTGTTTTGTCTCTCTTGGAGATTACTGTCCTTTGTTGCCAGTTTCTTGAATTCAGTTTCTTGAATTCTGCTTTAAATATTTTGACTATTTTTAAATTGTTTCAGGTGATAGCATAAATCTATTCTTTATTATTACATCTTGGCCAGAACTAAAAGTCCAAATCATTTAGTTTTAATTTTTTTTTCAATAGGCAAGTTTTGGAAATATGGCCACACTCTGTGAGATGGTAAAAATTCATGGAAAACTTAGTGTTGGAGTAAATCATTGTATACTACCACTATATAACAGCACCATTTCTGTTTATGATATAAAATATGTAAATAAATATATTTAGTATATAATGTGTGTAAATAAATATTTACACGCATACACACACACACACACACACACACACACACACACGTGTTTGGGAGAATAATTGAAATAAATGCCCCACATTCTTTACCCAATCTACTCCTTCTCAATGTGACTTTGCAGCTCCTTCCACCAGGAGGTAGAGTTGATTTCCCCACCGCCTGAATCATGGCTAGCCTTTTCATTTGCTTGGCTGATAGAATATGACAAAACACGACCATTTCTACACCTGAACCTCAAGAGGACTTACAGGATTCTGCTCTCTTTAGGAACCAGGAACAAGAGTTCACTGGAAGATGAGAAAGCACGTGAAGCAGAAAGCAGTAACCCCAGCTGAGACCTGCTTAGTGCAGTGAGTCCCCAGCTAGACCCCCACTAAATATAGATGCATGAATGACGCCTGGGCATATCAGACAACCCTAGCAATTGGTCAGAGAATTATGAGCCAATTGATGATATTTGTTTTAAACGATTGTGTTTTGGAGTATTTCATTATGCGTATAATAATGTGTGTTTACAAACAGACATATAAATGTGCTAGACCCCAAACATTAGCCATCATTAAATATGTCTGTCTGAAAAATTAATGTAGCTTGGCCACTCTAACTCCTTGGATTAAACTCTAAATCTTTAAGACAGTGGTTAAGTTTCACCACCTTGAGTAAAATATTTTTAATGTAAAAATGACATTAGTAACACAAGCTAATGTTCTTTTAAGGTAATATGTAAGAATTTTGAGCATGATTTATGATCATGCACACTATAGGTACAGTTTGCTGAAAAGCAAATATATGAGGATAGTGAGAGTTAAAAAGTTACTTAACACTATTCTCATTTTTCATAGAGATTTATCGTTAAATTCCTGACTTTCAATTGCAGTTTCTTTGCTTTAAAAAAAAATGTTTTTGTTATAAATATTTCATTTTAAGAAGATATAAAATTCAATGTGCGCAAATTGCTTGAAACCTGTTTGTTAGAAAACCTGCAGTCGCTCAAGGGCAAAATTGGGAAACTTTTGGCAAAACTGTGAAATAATCTGGCTGATAGTGCAAGCTGGACTGTGCACTGGAGTCCTGCCAATATGTCCTTCAACCATGGGAAGTCTTTCCAAGGAGAATGACCCTGGAAACAGCAGAGAGTCAGCCTTGTTTGCACACCTGGCAAACTGGTGGGTTTTCTGTAAAAAGGTTGGTTCATCAGATGTTTCACTGAACAGAACACTTGGAGGTGAGCCTTTTTTTTTCTTTTTTTGTAACAGAAAGCTGTGTCTGATCAATGTATTTAGTCCTTTTCGAAAATAAGAAGTCAGGAAAGAATATGTTAATAAGAGGTAGTTACAAGGTGCATGCGCATATAACATTCATTGAGATTTAAGATTCACAGACTTTACTATATGTATGTTATTCTCCAAAACTATTTTTAATAGCAGGGAGGGTCCAAGAGAATATCGTGTGTGGATCTTGGAAAGGGATTTGAGTGTTCACAAGAATATCTATCATATTTTTACCTTTCAAAAGGCAGTCGTTTAGAAAAATAATGTCAAATAGACATTAGGCTCACAATTAGTAAGGTGACTAAAATGAATCAAGGTTTTTTAAAAGTTGAAGAACATAGGGCAGACACAGAGGCTCCTGCCTGTAATCTCAGCACTTTGGGAGGCCAAGGTGGGAGGACTGATTGAGGCCAGGAGTTTGAGACCAGCCTGGGCAACATACCAAGATCCTGTTTCAACAAAAAAGTTACAAATTATCTGGGTGTGGTGGCACATGACTGTAGTCCTAGCTACTCAAGAGGCTGAGGTGGGAGTATCACCTGAACCCAGGAGTTTAAAACCAGCCTGGGCAACATAGCAGGAACTCATCTCTACAAATTTTCTTTTTAAATTAGCCATCTGTGGTGTCACACAACTGTAGTCTCAGCTACTCTAGAGGCTGAGCCAAGAGGATCACTTGGGTCCAGGATTCGAGGCTGCAGTGAGCCATGACTTGTACCACTGCACCACTCCAGCCTCGGCAACAGAGCAAGAACCTGTTTCTCTCTCTCTCTCTAAAAAAAAAGTGGAAAGACACGTATAAACTAACAAGTGGGAGAATTAATAATGTATGTATTAAATGATAACATCCTAACTTATCTTTATACCAGTAAGCATGTAACAGCTGAAATTATGAATAAATTCATTCTCATAGGGAATCGTTAAGGAGAATTTGAGATTCAGGAATTGCTGCGTAATGTTTAAGGGTGACAACATGGGAGAGAGTTATAATCTTCAACTAAACTACTGTTATGATCAACTATTGTTATGATCTGGGAAAGTCAATAGCAAGGGCCACCAAACTATGCCCCACAGGACAAATCTGGGATGATGCCTGTTTTATAAAGAAATGTTTATTGCAACACAGCTACCCTCCATTAATTTAGTACTGTCTTTGGTTGCTTTCACATTACAAGAGCGATGTTCAGTTGTTGCGACAGGGACCACATAACCAGGAAAGCTTAAAATATTTACTATCTGGTGCTTTATCAAAAAAGTTTGCTGACCCCTGGTCTATAAGAATGATTATTCATAATTACTACCCGCTTGAGTTCTTATTATACATACATAGTAAAATGCAGAGTATTATGTTCATTTATGATTTATGCACCTATGTGGGGCAAGCAGGATTACAAATATCTTTTATCCATCTCTTACAGCAGTTCTGCTCTCTTAGCAGTTTAAGCAAATGTAGGTTAGAGAAGGTAAATAACCAATAACTTTCTAAGCCCCCATGACTAAGTGGCTAAATCTAAACTTGAACCCACATCTATCTCATTCCAGACTCTCTGCAGTACACCACGGAGTTTCAAATTCATATTTGCAATGCCTAAAACCTGAGACCCAGAGTAGGGTAAACATGGATATCTAGTTTTAGTGCTAATCCCAGGTCATACGCAACAAAGTGGTAACAGATACCACTGTGAAAGGAAGACTTGGGGAAATGCACCAAGGGTGAACCCTTCTCTGAGTCTCTTGTCAGAGCCATTTGGGTTGGGTTTCTCCTAAAGGGAATTGATCAAACATCCTTAATCAATCATCCTGGTAATCAATTATCCACATAAAATCATTCACTCTCTCTTTATTCTGTGTATAAAATCTGTAAGAAATAAAATGAAAGTCTCTTTTAATCTTAAATTTTTGAAAAGATTAATCCATGCCTGTGCCTTTTGTTTTTTTATGTTTTTCTGCATACAAGTTGATAGTTTTATTTTGTGTAGCATTCATTTCTCCAGTTTTCTCTTCCTCTGATGTAAAGGTAAGAGTAGTTTGAGTGATATCGGCAAGCATGAAATTGTGGAAAGAAAGGGATAAGAGTATAGTTTCATTTTTTTAAAATGCCAATCCTAGGCCCTTTGAAGGATGATGGAAGGGCAGGCAGAGCTTTAGAAGTCTTTCTAGGCCTTCTGTTCTCTCACAGAAGTTGCCTTTGGTTTCTCTGTAGGTGTCTAACAAAATGCTGGTGTCTCAGTCCAGGGTTCTTACACATAATTCAGGAGGAGGACCTCTTAACATTGCCTATACAAAACCTTATTTTATTTTCTAGATAAAGGAAATAACATCTAAGTTGCTTTTACTGTTTTGAAACATTCTGACGACCTGAGCCCTAGTCACACCAATTCGAGGTCTTATTAAATAACGTAAGCTCACAGGAAAGAGCCCAGATCCTTATCTAGAGTGTGTTGAACTCTTTTCCTGGAACAGATGGGGTTAATCTTGGGAAAAGAATAAAACTTTGGAGAGGAAGACTAATTAATAAGAAAATAAAGATTAATTTCATAGGACTCCTGAAAAAAATTACCATAACCCTCATGGCTTTGAACCACAGAAATTTTTTCTCCCATAGTTCCGAAGGCCAGGAGTCTGAAATTGAGGTGTCTGCAGGGACATGCTTCCCCCAGAAGCTCAAGAGGAGAATCTGTTCCTCGACTCTTGCAGCCTCTGTTGATGTTTCTTGGCTTGAGGCTGTATCACTCCAATCCCTGCCTTTGTTGGTCACATTTCATTCTCTTCCAAATATTTTCTCCTCTGTGTGTCTGTCTCAAACTCCTATTGACTCTCTCATAAAGATAAATGTGATCACATTTTAGGACCATCCAGATAATACAGCATAAACTCTTCCTCTAAAAAGACTTAACGTAATCACATCTTCTGCCATGGAAGGTAATGTTTACTCTCAAGCCGTATGACATATTCATCGGTTCTGGGGATTAGGATGTGGACATATCTTTTTGGAGGCCTCCATCCAGATTTTAAAGAAGAGTGTATGAGAATCTTCCCCTCTCTAAAAATCTAAATTTGTTTGTTTGGCTCTGACTCTAGAACTTGGAGAAGCTTTAAATGCTTCTGGTGGGTGTGGGTTGTAATAATCTTGTGGCTGGGCAAGCAGAGCTTTCAGATGCTTGCGTTCTTGGTGTTACATAGTCTCTTGGCTGTGCTCTTCTTCCATTATCTTCAAACTTCAGGAAAGCCTTGTTTGAAGTTACAGTCCTGCCTCTGTGTGTTCTGAGGACTCAGGGTAGGGTCTGTGCCCACACTTGGGCCAAAGAGATGCCAAAAAGGCTGTGTCTCAGAGGTTTAGAGGTAACATCAACCAATGAAGGTGGCTGATATCCAAGTATGAGGGTTATTCTATGAAAAGTTATAGGAAAAGAGAAAACTACTGGATAGAAAAGTGAGGAGGGCCAGGTGCAGGAACATGAAGTGGTTGAGTGCCCGTGATGCAGTGTTATGGGGAACTCTGTAAGGCAGTTGGGGAACATTTTGAGATGAAAGTGGAGAGTAATCACCTCCAAACAGAAGCTCATCAGGTTGGTGGATTCAGGCTATGATAATCCCCATGCCTCCCTCATAGGCTACTGAGCCATAATTCCTAAAGTAAATGTAATATTGCTATTTGGGGGGTGAAGTTGTGATTTCCTGTACAAGGGAAATTTGATTTTTGGTTCACTTCAACTAAAATATGTTGAATACATCTGAGTATTAATACTGTTATTAGAGGATGAAGGTTTATGATTTGAAATAATGTAGCTTAATTTTTCACTTATCAGTGCGATTTCATGTGTCACTTGATCAACTGTACACATTCCATTTCCTTTGCAGAAAAATAAAACCACTCTAAATTCACAATAAAGAGAAGTAGTCCTGGAGAACATGGGCAAATCATGCTGGTTATTAATCCAGACCCATTGCAAGGCTGTCAAATGCAAAAATTGAATGGTAATGATACAGGAAAATTGAAACAGAAAGAAGCCAAACTCCTTTTGTAAAATTCAAGAAAGATGAAAAGGCAATTTGAATACAGAATTGACCCTGGTGAATAATTTGGCAAGACATATTGGCTTCCTCTAGGCATGGAGTTTATAGGCAGATTAAATTCAACAGGCAAGAAACAGACAGGAAGTGGATGCAAAGCAAGAGACGATGGGTTTTTTTAAAAAAAATATAGCCATGATGTTATTTTTTTTTAAGTTTATATGTCATAACAGAATATAGCAATGCAAGTTGGCAATAGAATAGGTCAATATTTTCCATCTCCAAAAATGTCACCAGCAGTTAGGAAATAATGTCAGCCACAGATCTCATGGGCACTACTCATATTGTAACTAGGAATTGAAGGAATTTGAAAATACGTTGCATATTGTAAATCTACGTTGCTGAGTTAACTCAGGAGTATTAGAATCCTAAAAGAAGTACTTATATTAAATAGTGTCCAAATCAATGAACTGTGGTATGTAAATGGAGAGAGTATCTGGAGAGAGAGTAATGATGGGAGGTGCATTGCCTTTTCTGGATGTTGAGAAATATCCTTTCATACCCACCTCTCACATTCAGTAAGAGGAATTCAGAATAACAACAAAAGATTGGATTAAAAAGGTGACATTTATCTATCAACTATTATGTGCCACATATATGCTCAGCACTATCAGTTATGATATTTAATTTACTCTTTATAATATTAGTAATTAGGGATAATTATTGTTTATTTTTATTGATGAAGACATAAGAAGAAATATTAAAACCTTAAACATAGTCAGACAACCAGTAAGTACACAGTCATAATTTCATTGTGAGTCTTTCTAAATTTATAGGTTTTTAAAAATAGCGTGATATTACCTGTAAAACCAATACAACATTTACTACTTGATTAAGAGTAAGATTTTAATTAAAACTGGTGGCTTTTAATAAATATTCTTAAAGTGCTCCCTGAAAATTTCCCAAGGTGGTAGACCTATGAAGACTTCCTTACTTAAAAATTGTATCGTATGTATAAATATGTATATTACATGCATACTCATAGTTTTTAATTAAATATATAACTTGATAAAGTAGATTGTGCACTATCGAGATAAAATAAAAATGTAAAAAGTGAGAAAAGATGATATAAATGTTTTTAAGCAATTCTGTTTCTATGTTATTTTCTTATGTACTACTGTATTATTATATATAATTTTTTATTAATGAGATTGAATATTCTAATTATTCTTAAAACCTTAACACTTGCAATTGGCCTTCAGCACATAGCTTTATTTATATAAATACTTAAAAATATATATTTGAAGTATATCATACATTAAGAAAAGTGAACAAATCATATGTCTACATTTCAGTGAATTACTACAGAATGCATCTGCCTAGACCAAAGCAAAGAATTTCCACATTCCATAAACTACTATTCTGATCCTAACTATAACTCCCCAAAGGAAATATTTTCAATAGTGTTTTTAACATTTACATAAAGGAGATCATACAGCATGTTCTCTCTGTTTTATTTTGTTTATGTCTGTCTGATTCATCCAAATTGTTACAAATAATGATAGTTCATTCATTTTCATTGCTAGACAGTGCTGGATATATGACTATAACTCAAATTATTTATACATTTTAATATTGATAGGCATTTGGCTTGTTTCAAGTTTGGGGATATTACAAGTAATGCTGCTATAACCATCACCCAGGCTGGAGTACAGTGGCACAGTCATGGTTCACTGAAGCCTCCACCTCCTGAGCTCAGGCGATCTTCCCATCACAGCTTCCCAGGTAGCTGGGACCACGGGTGCACACTGCCACACCTGGCTAATTTTTTGTAGAGATGGGATTTTGCCATGGTGCCCAGGCTGGTCTCGAACTCCTGGGCTCAAGTGATCCACCCACCTCAGCCTCTCAAAGTGCTGGGATTACGGGTGTGAGCCATCGCACCCAGACACATGTGTGCATATCTGTTGAGTATATACCTAGGAATGGAATTGATGGCTTATATGGTAAATATATGCTTAATTTTATAAGAAACTGCCACTTTCCAAAGTGGGTGTACCATTTTTCATTTCCACCAGCAATGTGCGATAGATCCATTTTCTCCATATATCTGTCAACACTTGACATTGTCACTCAAATAATTTTAGACAATCTTGTGTATGTGTAATGATAGCCATCTCAATATGGTTTTAATTTGTATTTCCACATAACTAATGATGTCATGCACTTTTTCATATGTTGAATGGCCTTTTGGATAGCCTTCTCTTTGTGAAAAAAAAACATTCAGGAATTTTGTTCATTTTTCCATTGGATTATTTGCTTTTCGCTTTGTAAGAATATTTCTATTCTCTGAATATATGACCTTGTGTATATGACTTGATTTGCAAAGGTCTTTACTCACTCTCTTGCTTGCCTTTTTGTTATTTTAATTGTGTGTTTTGATTAATAAAAGTTTCTAATTTTAATTAATTCACATTTATCCATCCATTTCTTTATGGTTGGTGCTTTTTGTTAGAAGCATTTGTCTAAAATGTTTGGTTTATTTTGTTGTTGTTGTTAAAAAGCACCTTGATTTCCTACCCCAGTCACATCACGGCATTCTCCTGCATTTTGCCCTAGAAGCTGTATTGTTTTGCCCTTTATGTTTTGTTCTATGATCATGCTCAGCCTGGAATTGATTTTCTGTAGATGATGGTGAGGGAAAATTTGTATTTTTCCATACGGATATTCAATTGACCAAACACCAGTAATTGTAAAAAAAAAAAAAAAAATGTTTACTTACTAGTCTACAGTGTCACCTTTGTCATAAATCACCTGCTGTCATGCATGAGTTTGTCTTTGAACTCTATATTCTGTTTCATTGATCCATTTATGTATTCTTCAGAAAATCCTACTCTGATTTACTTACTGAGGTTTAATCTTGAAAACAAATAGTGTAAGCCTTCATATCCAGAAGGCTGGTTTTTAAAATTGCTTTGTTTATTTTTATCCCTAATCACTTGCTACTCTTCACATATATACAAGAAAATGTGGCAATCCCTAAAGGGACTTCACTAGACCTTTAGATAAATTTGAGGAGTATTAACATCTTAATACATGTTGAGTTCAATATAAGAAAATAGATCTCTCCATTTTTAAGGAATATTTTAGTCTGTTTAGATGTTTCTATGCAGAGATTTTAAAAATCTTTCATTAGGTTTTTAATAGGTGCTTGTTTTTGTGCTATTATAATTGGTATTCTTCTTTTTGAGGCAGCGTCATTGTCTGGTGCTCCTGATTTTATAGACAGGTTTGAGGAGGCAGTGTCTGATTTACTAGGGCC
The DNA here is from genome assembly GCF_043159975.1 of Macaca nemestrina. Taxonomy (NCBI): domain Eukaryota; kingdom Metazoa; phylum Chordata; class Mammalia; order Primates; family Cercopithecidae; genus Macaca; species Macaca nemestrina. Next base: position 45,996,446 of record NC_092139.1, read on the forward strand.
CACAGATTGGTTGGACCAGGTGTGATGTTTACATAGCATGAGGAGAAGACTGGCCACCCCACCCTAATCTTATTATGCAAATAGGCTTTCCACTTAGCCAGTGCCATGTTGTCTGCTCCTTACTGTACATGTCACTGGTAAAGAGAAGGGAACATAGAGCCGCCATTTTGAACATGCCTAGCTCCAGATAGCCTTTTCCTATTGGCACAGCTGCCAGCATTCACCTGTGCAAGCTTCCAGCTTTCTTCTCTATGTCTGCAGCTCGAATTTACAGGCTGCTCTTTGTTAGAAAAGAAAATGATCTTGTGGCTGCTTTTCATTAAAAGGAAAACTTTATCGAGGACTTTCTTACCCTCACAATCTGCCTAAATAATTTCTACTTGATCCCCATATCATTTTAACTGTTTAAGTTACAGTGTTTATGAGGGCTTTGGTAAAATACCTGTGTTTTTGGATAAAAACAACAATGAAAACTATGCTACAGGAATACAAACTTAAACATACCAAAGGTGTGAACGGTATTCACAACATCAATTGTATGATCTCTTACCTCATGGGGAGGAAGCTAACTTGGCAGGAATTTTGCAGAATCTTCGATGCCTAAGTGAAAGTTACCAATTACAAGTAATCATTTTCCTATTGTTTCTTGATTGAATATAGGACTGAAATGATTCTCTAAATTGATCTAGCATTCAGTAACCTTATTATATCCACTTTTTAATACAAATAGTCTGTCTATAAATTACTTTGGATTTTCTATGTACACAACCCTTTCATCTGCAAATGAAAGTTATTTATTCTTTCCAATTATTTCACTTTTTGTTTTATTATTATTATTATTGTTTTTTACCGAGTCTCGCTCAGTTGCCCAGACTGCAGTGCCGGAGTGCTGGAGTGCAGTGGCGCCATCTCAGCTCACTGTAACCTCCACCTCCCGGTTCAAGTGTCTCTCCTGCCTTAGCCTCCTGAGTAGCTGGGATTACAGGTGTGCCCCACCACGCCAGCTAATTTTTGTATCTTTAGTAAAGATACACATCTTGTATATCTTTTGTTATATCAAAGTGGAACATTACTAAAGGGCATGGAAATAATAAAACCTCAGTGCAGCAAATATACCCTAGCTTCAGTGGAAAATAATCCAAGAACTAGAAAACTGCTGGGACTGACAATCTTCCCTGCCCAGGCTCCTATTTCTTCATCTCTGCTTTGTTTTGCCCACTATTTCTATAATTCCTTCTTTCAATGTTTTTGTCCTGTTTGGAGGGTGGGAGACCTGAATGTGCCACCCCAAAATAAACCCTTTCCCATGAGGATTGACAATCTGAAAGCAAATAAGGACTTTTAGGAAAGTTCTCTATCTATCCTCTATTTGCATAATATCAGGACATAAACTTACAAAGAAAAAAGATATTCCACCTCCCTTTTCTACCAGGGAGAGCAAAAGTTAACTGCTTGAGACAACTGTAGACCCTTATGCATGTGGAGTTGGCACCAAAAGCCTCTATGTAAACAAACCTTGCTGACCAGCATTTACCTGCCATTATTTGCCTTCCCATAAGTTGTTGACCTTAGAGACTCAAGGTCATTTTCCTTTTTCTTGTCACCTCTCTAAAAATATACTGTTCATTGTCAAAGATGGTATATCAGCCGGAAGTCAAAGCCACCTCTTTGAGAATTACTCATTCTCTGGATATCTCTTATACGCCTATACATGGTAATATACATGTTAATAAACATCTATTTGTTTTTCTCTTGATAATCTGTCTTTTGCTACAGAGTTTCTTTTGCAACCAAGAACTTATGAGGACTGAGCTAACAATAGCCTAGCATGACTTCCATGCCCCTCTCTCATCAGCTGGCTTTGGCTTTTCTTATCTCCTTTTTTCTATGCTTTGTGTTGACTTAGCATGTCTCATTTAAGCCACGTGTTTAATATTAGCTTTCAGGTCAAGTAATGATAAACATCTTTAGTATGATACATGGACAGTGGTAGATAGGAAAATCAGTTCTGCGGTAGGCAATGAGAAATGCCCTGTCAACTGCAGTGATCATTCGATCTACAACTCTTTTTTGCAAAAGTGTATAACAAAAGACTGAACCTAATCCCTAACTTCAAAATGTCTTTTTAATTTAAACATTTAATTATAAAGTAGAAAATATTGCATATAAATCTCAAATGCCAGCTTCTCTTGAAAGTTCAGAAATCCTGACAGCAGTAAAATAACATTCTTACATAGAAACAATGGCTGTGCTTAACAATGCTGGTTTCTTCCTTTTCAGATTAGGCCTGGAATCTGCACCATTGCCCGTGACCCATTTTTTTTTTATTTAACAAAGTTGTCCTGAATGCTTTTCAGTTTGTGATCCTTGGAAAAATCTGACAGTAAACTCTTAATGCTTTGTGGGAAAGTACTTTATCTTAATTACCTTTAAATCACAACATGCTGCAGAATGTTTGGATCACATTTGGTGACTAAAGTGATGTCAGTGAAATAGTTAAATTAAAGCTTTCAAAAATTATCAGTATTTACACCTATCTCTTGATGTGGATTTAGTTTAATTAATGCCTGGAATCCACAGATGTCATAAACACCTCAATTTATCCAATAATTTCTTCTTAAATCAAACTTTCAAAAAATAATTAGAAGTGCAAACAAGTAGCAAATCTGACTGTGAATGGAATTGGTTTTCTTTTGTTTAGTGGAGGAAGATAATTAGCAGGAAATGGCCAACAGATGATGAGCAGAAAGAGGAAGCTGGGAGCACAACGGATCTCTCACAAGAAACCAAAGACCTCGGATCCCTAAGAATTGATTTCACTGCAAATCCCAATAATTGCTTGAAAGAGTTTCCTGGGACAAGCAGCTAAAGCAGGTCACACATATTAAAAGACATGCTTTGTTTGTAATATTGCAAGAATTGAAAATCATACTGATTTTTGAGTGAGCACCTTGATAATCAATGAAGAACATCTGGCATTTTAATTTAAGGCTTTTTAAAGTCCTTGAATTTGTTATTTCATGGAGCCTCAGTCCCACAACTCAGCTAGACACAAACAAGACATCTGTGTCCAAAAGTTTAACTTCCACTCTCTTTGTTGGATGAACCAGAGAGCAAATGCTCCTTCAGAACAGTCTGACCTCAGAAGGCTCTGGAATATCCGGAATCTGGGAAGGACTAACAGGATTTATATGTACTGATAGGAAAGGACCACTCAGCACCTGGTGATAACACCATATTCAATCCAGGGAAATTAAATTCTAACAGGATTAAAGGAGTCAGCAGTTAATACATAGGAGTATGATTTCCCCCAAGCCGACATGCACGTTGAAAGCCCATCTTCTATGGGAGAAACTGCTAAGAACATGACACAATGCATTAAGGTAGGAGGCAGCTTAAAATATGTGCAGAAATTCTAGTTTTTCATTCTGCTATAGCAACACAGAATACATCTGAATTGCCTCATATTTATTGCCCTGTTTTCTAACAGCAAATGCAAAAACATGCATCAATATAGCACTATGGAACCAACCTAAATAAACTAAAGTTATATAGGAAATTTATATATCATGTGACTATCACACACACATACACACAATAAAAATAATAAAAGAAATGTCCCCAAATATAAAATATGGGAAATCCCAAATACATTTTATTATTTCAAATCAAGGCTCTTCAGTACTTTGTTATTGTGCCTCAGAAATCTAACTGTTCCCTATCCGTGTTTTTGTACTCCTTAATTTGCAATTTTGATAAAATTCAAAGGAGATTCCCATAGCTTATGCAAATCAAGGAGCAAGACTTCCCTAACAGCAGTTGCAAAGGACCTGTCTTTTTCCCAAAAACATCGTCTATCCCTGAGAAGAAATATGCCATTTCTTTGTAAGTACTGCCACTTAGCTGGCTTCCTGTCATAAGTGCAATGTTAGACAAAGGACTCTGCTTCTTCTTGGTTGCTCCTTTCTCTTTGTTAAAACTGATTCCAAGCAATTACAAGCTCCAGCTATTCAAAAAGCAAGCAAAGATCGGTGCCAAAGGGCAAACGTGTCCTTGAGAGAGGTTATGCCTCTTCAACTGAAGCTTGTTTTTGCTTGGGGACAAGGGTTCCCTGTCCACCCTATCTCTAAGAGGCTTATTGTTATGCTCATACCCACATTTCTCAGTCAGGGAAAGATACTGGTCTCTGTGGTAGATTGATTTAATTAATGGCCCCAATACTTGAGCTCTACCAGTATTGTCACCCTCTTCCCTATAGCATTCTAATGCTTGCTTAGTCTGGCTTTAAGCCCAATGATGCAATTTATTTTGGCCTGTGGGATGTTAGCATGATGCAAAGAGAGGCTGGAAGAGTGTTATATATTGGGGTTGTTCGCCTTGCTCTCTCTATAACGTCTATGTGAAGATGTCTGGCCAGCCTGCCAGAGGATGAAAGACATGTAGAGTACAGTCGAGTCAACCCAGCAAGATGATCTTAAATCAGCCAATAGCCAATGACAATCATGTGATGAGTCCAACCAGGATCAGTCACCTCTTTTACAGTCGACAAGCATGAAGCCCTTGTTCTCTTTTGATCATCTTTTAACTTCCTCTAAGGGCCTGGTCCTTTGGAAACATAACTATGGCCTGAACAATTTTCCTAATAAGAAAAAATATATGCCCGTGTGTGTTGGGTGCAACTCTCAAAGTTCGTAGTTACACCTGAGCACTTTCTTTGCTAAATTGCTAAGTGTCATAAAATAACGTGGTTCAGTAATTAGATATTTATCTTGCTTAGGTAAATCCTTGAGATGACATATTGTTAAATCTGTCATTATAAGATTTGAGTCATTTTTGTTTCCCTTTGGAAAATTTTTATTCATAAAAATGGAGATGATCCAAAAAATACTTCTTTGACATTTAGGACTGTGTCTAAACATGTTATTCTAAAAGAAGCAGGGTGGAGATAAATAAACTTCTTTGAAAGCTGCTAATTCATCTTTATGGTAATAATTAATTGTGTGACGGAATCCAATCCATTAATTTTATAAGCTAGCATACTCTGTGTCTTCGCTTATATTAAATTTAAAAAATAAGTTATAGTTGAAAGTTTAAAAATTCATTGATGATTTTAAGTTATTGAATTATGGTCAGATTATATTAAAACAAATCAATTTTCATGCTTTTTATAAGAGGTACATCTAAAATATGAAAGCATGGAACATGTGAATGTAAAGATAGGAGAAAAATTTTACACGGCAAATTTTAACTAAAATAAGTCTGGTATAAATATATTCAATTGAATCAAAAAGACAAAAGAACAAGGCCAGGGATTGAAAGGGTCTTTGTATAGTTATGAAAAACTTACAACAGAAAAATAAAAAAATTCTAGTCTTTCATGCACCTAATGAAAAGCCCCTATAAAAATATGTTTCTGAAAGATTAAAGACTTTAATGTAAATGCAAACAAATATTTAGAACAATATTTTCATAACTTTGGAGAAGGAAGACTCATATATGTCACAATGTGCTTAAACGAAATAATCAGATGGATAATTTTGACTAAATGAAAATTAAGAACTTATGGTTATCAAAGATACTGTAAGGAAAATGAAAAGACACAAAGCAGAAGAAGATATTTGCAACCTATGTCATATCTGGTCCATTAATCAAAACACAGCACAATAAATTATAAGATGTTTACAAAATAGAATACTGGACTGTAGTGGAAATAAATGGGGTCTGGGTCTTGCAACAAGTGAATAAATTTAAAAATAAGAATTGTGTTGAGTAAAGAAAGCCAATAGAGCAAATACTATGTACAGTATAATAATCTTTCATTAAACTCTAAACAATTCATTGTATAGAACTGTGTATAAATAGGAGACAAACTAACTTTGAAGTATCAGGGAATGATAAAAATAAAATTTAGAACAATGTTTGCTCTAAGGATTGCGGGAAGGAAGAAGGAACAGAGAGAAAGGAGAGACAGAGAATACAGAAGACTTAACCAGCACTAAGTTTTGATATTATGGATAATACTTTTGGCTCATATTTTTATTGTACCTGCTTCCATAAAATGATAAGGAAGGGTAAGTTGGATTAGATGCATTCTTGGCATTTACTACTCTAAATGTATTTTCCATCTTGAAGTTACTGTGCGTGAAGCCAGGAGCAATTACTTTTTGAGTGGATATACTGTCACCACCTTTCAAGGTGTCATTGTCCTGCATTGCATCAGAACTACTTGAGCCAGCTAGAGCTTTACATGCCAAGCATTACAAAATAAACAGAGAATTGGAATTCTTTCTATCTGTAAAGCAAGAAAATGCACATTTGGATTCTGACTAAAGGGACATCCTCCCCCCTTTTTTTTTTCAGAAAAGCATGTACTGCAAGGTTTTGGTGTTGGTGCAAACACTCATTTTGATAAGTCTTTCACTTCTTAGAAGTTATTGGTCTTCTTTTCTAAAATGTCTCCTACCTTTCCAACTAAGGTTTCTCCTATTCAGAAACAATGACTTAATCATTTTCCAAAGGACTTTTTTCTTCATAGCAGTCTTGATAGCCACCTAACAGAAGCTTGAAATTTAATAGTTCTTCAGTGGATCCATTGCACCCATGAGAACAATCAGTATGGACTGGTGGCTTCTCAGCCAGGTGTTTTCCAAGTGTGTAGGTACCTGAGTGGTGCCATGCAAAACAACTTCGATTCATTTGCCCACAGAGAATTCAAGTGGCATTTTGGGTAATTCATTTGTTTAGAGATGGATCCTTTCTACCCTACCTTCATCTTGACCCAAGTGTATGGTTTTAAGGCTATTTTTGGACATACGACACTAAAAAGAACTTTATCTGCCCCTGAGAATGTGACACTCCCAGGGAGTCTCAAATTGAAAATAGGCTTCAATGCATCAGCCATTTTTCATAAGTATTTAATAGGTTCAAGGAAATGACACTTCCATGTCCCACGTGGCTTTTAGGGTGTAAAGTTCACGACGGAATACATGGGAGACAATTGTTGAACTATACATTATGCAAACTGTTGTGAAAGTTAAGGATACACAACTGGCCTACTTTAAACATACACACGTACAATACTACTTCTACCCCTTAATCTGTTTAAAATATGTTCCTAGACTTTAAATTCCTCAGACCTTAGGGAAATAAAACCAAGGCCATGGCTATATAATTGCAAAGCTCCAACTGTGTCCTGTTAACCCAGTCATTTCATGAACTAATTCAGGGACGATGGGTTCACAAAGCCACAGTGTGTTTAAGATTTATAATTAAATTTCAAAAATGAAAGCTCATCTTGCCTGTTTAAGAATCTATGAAGTATGTGGCTATCATACAGAATCTTATAGACAGATTCTGTTTTTTAAATCTAGCCTTTTCTTTTTATTATGATGTCAGTTTGTATTTTAAAATATGGCATTTCTTTCTAAAAAGTCCATCTTAAAACTCAAGATATTAAAATACAAACCCTGACAGAACATGTGAGAAAGTTTCATACTTCTTTTTTTAATTTGCCTGAAAAACAAAAAAGCTAAAAATACAGACAATTTCTATCTATGAATATCAACGATTTCAAAATGCCCACCAGAGAACATTATTTCTAAGTCTGGAGTAAGGAAGAGATAAAAGATTGTCCTACTCCAGGTCTTCTAGGAAACTGATTAAACACAATGGGAGCATTTCGTGGGATATTCCGCTGAGAAACAAATGGGGAAGGAACTGGAAAAGGTGGGAGAGCTGTTGGACTGCAGTGTGCATTTAATCAGAAGAGAAAGCTGGAATAAAGGAAGTTAGAACAAAAACATTAGAGCACTTTGCAGTCTAAGGGAGTTTCTGCAAGGCCATTCAGTGTTCTTGAGCTAAAGTCTGTCATCAGGGGATCCCCATGTCTCTCAGATTGGACCCACCTTAGCATGATCCATGATGTGCTCACTCATTGGCTGAGAACAGCCTGTGGGAGGTGTGACCTCAGTGGAAACTTAACGATGAGTTATGGATGTCAGTGACTAGAGCTCTGTAATTTCAATTTAAATGTCTTCACATATTATAAACAAGACACAGAATAATTTGGTTGATATTTAAAGAAGACGATTTCCTTATTAGTCAGCTTGCTACTATAAAATGCTGCATAACACACAACCCCCAAATCTCAGTTGAATCCAAAAACAGGTATTTATTTCTTGTTCAGGGGTCTCCAGGTGTCTTGGCTAAGCTCAGGTTCATGTCAGTTTCATATGTGTATTATTCTAGGACCCAGGCTGAAGAGGAAAAGGCTACATAGGACATGCACTTATCTCGGCAGATGAAAACAAAATGAAAAAGAACAAACCAAACCACACAAACACATTTAAAACTTTTGCTCGCATCAGATGTGGTCACATACCATTACCAAAGTAAGTCACATGGTCCTGCCAGAAGTCAATGGGGCAAAGAAGTGTAGTCTACCTGCTGGGTTAGAAAATGCTGCACAGCCAAGTGGTAAAGGGGATGTGGTTGTGTAAATAACACGCAATAGTAAAAAGTAGAGTAAATAATATGCAATAGTAAAAAGTAGTCGTAGAACACACAACATATACACACACACACAAACACATACCCTTGTGAATGGTCATATAGATAAACTAGAAGAATATAAATATACCTATCTCATGTGGAGTCACATACCCAAATCTTGGATATAAATAAACCAGAAAAGCTGCTAAATTTTTTCTATTTTTCTTTGGCCATTCAGAATGGAAGAAGAAGACAGAAATAGTCTATGAAAAAGCATGGCTATACTAGTAACGGATGCAGGAAATCTTAGTGCAAGTGAGAAAAAGTGCATATATAGATCCACAAAATCAAAAAGTTTTAACAGCAACGTTTTCACGCCAAAGTGACTGGCCTTTTTGATGCACAGTTTTAAAGCCCACGAGACTGGCCACCTCCATCCTGTTGGCACGGACCCGATATAGGAATTTTTTAAAAATTGGACTAAGAAAACAAACATTTTCTTACAGCAGCTGCCCCAAATCAGCTCTAAATATCAGCCAACTGAGGCAGCTAAAAACTCACCAATAAAATAAAAATAAACAATGCAAAGACTTTGAGTCTTTGTTGAAAAAATTGAGGGTAGGAATTCAGATATTAATTAGGTAAAAAGGGAAGAAGTTAAGGAAAGTCTGTTTCACTATGTGGAAGCAAATAGAAGACTCCATGGAATAATCTCTGGTATAAGTCAACAGGAATAAACAACATGGGACCCAAGAAGGAAAAATGTGATGGCTGAGTTTATTCCACCACCTCACATACACACATACTCACGCAAGGAAGCTACGTAGCACACACACAAAAAGATGAAGAATGGATCCTGAAGAAAAATCTACTCCAGGAAACAAAAGAAAACTTAGTGATTACAATAAAATAACAAGTAAACAGAGCCAGCAGAACTAAGAAAACTTATTGAAGGAAAAATAACCTGAGCGAGACCCTTAAAATATGTTAAAAATAATGACTTAGAGAATAGACTTGATAAAATCACCAAGATGCAGAGGAAAAGGACATAAAAATTAAAATAATTTGAGATAAATGTAATGATATAAAAATAAAACAGATACAAAGACTATGATACTATAGAAGCAGCAGAAATCTCCTCAGATAAAAGAAGAAGAATAAAAACCCAGAATCTTTTAAATGTTTTCAAGGACATGTTTTATTTCATAAAAAAATGAATAGAGAATCATCGGTAATGAGATATACTTTATTAAATTTACTAAACGTCAAGCATTCAGAAGAGATAAACAGATTAATCTTTATGTATTTTGAAATTGTTTTATATCTCTTGGATGTTCCCTTAAGCTTTTTCCACTTTTAATTTCCTCTTTATATTTCAGCTTGCGAAGTTTCTATTGACATATCTTCAAACTCATTGATTCTTTCCTTGGCAAAGTTGAGTCTATGGGTGAGCTCTTTGAAAGCACAGTTTTCCCACCCCCCACTTCTAGAAGGTGGGTTAGAGGCCTTTAGCATTCCTCACCCACTTGAAAATAGCAAAATAGTACATAAAGATGAACTCTGTGAGCTTTAATTCAAGAAGAAAAATGGGAATCTACCAGAATAGTAAAGGACACCCCAGATCCCGGGGAGGAGAAGGTGAGCAAATGACACCATGAGGCATCTGACCGATAAAAGTAAGTGAAACCTTAGTATGTGAGAGAGGCAGATAGCCTCCCTTGGTGACTCACCTTTCCACTGCAGATCCATGCAACCCAGGCCAAGGGAGAACACACTATTTCTTCCAAGTCCCTGGAGCTAACTTGGAGGGAGGCTTGGAGACACTGAGAGGAAAAGACATTGGGAAAAGCTGCAATCATTTTCCCAGACCCAGGATGGAGACAAGGATGCCATTTTTAATCCAGGCTCATACAAAGTGAGTCATTCTTTGGCAATCTGGCAACATGGCCTCACAGTCATTTTAGTGTCAGGTCAGAGACTGAAGCACTTGCTCTAGAGTAGTATAGCACTTCCACAGCTGGAATTGAGCAGCAGGGCTATAAAGCACCTCAGCAGTAGGTGCTAGAATTGTGCTTCCCCCATTGCAGGTATGGAGTGGGAGGAGAGTTGCTGCAGCTGTGGGTTCTTTTGGGCAATGAGATCTTCAGACAAGGCCAGCTTGGCAACACAGAGTCAGTCTGCATGTGTCATTATGAGGTGCCCCAGCCTGCTCCCCAGAGATTGTGGTGTAGTTGGGCCCTCCCTGCTCCATGTTCAGGTAGATTTCCAGGCATTCTGAGTGCTTGTTCACCTGGATCAGCTGCCTGAGCCACCCACCCTTCTTGTGAAGAGATTGTGGTGCAGTGGGGCTCTTTCTGATCCACACCCAGGCAGATGTCTAGGCACTTGGAGCATTCACTCTCCTGGATTGGAAAGTTAGGCCCTCACCCTTCTTCTTGCAGGGAAATTGGGGAAAGGGAGGTTTCTCAACTTCATGTCTAGGCACACCTCTAGGTACTTGGTGACTGCCTGCTGAGCTTGTCCTTGGAGCTAGTGCTTGTGCCTGATATTGTGTGACCTGTAGATGTGCCTACTTGATCTGGTCCCACCCATCTTGCTCCCACTCTCCAGGGTTGCGTGTTCCACAGTGGTCTGAGCCCCCAGAGAATTTTAACCAGGAAGCAAGGATCAAGTATATACCCATCCACATTGGCTGTAGCCAGCTCTTACCCACAAGAGTCACCTACTGGCTTGGAGAATTAATGGCACAACATTCTAGGATATCTGCTGATGCAAGTACATAGCACTGGGGAAAGAGTTAAACTTCCCGACCACTGCCACTGTGGCCCCACAGGAGGCATTGAGCCTGCTCACATGCCCAATACATCACTACTACAACCAGCATTTGGATAAACAATCATAAAAAGGCTACCTATACCAAGGAATTTATACAGACACTTTGATACTGAAAATACCCAGAACCAGAGCTCTAACCCTCAGCACAGTTCAACTCTAAGGGGTGGAGAAGAGCAGCCCACCAGAGCCCACCTTGTGTAAAAGGCAATGTGGGCATGGCACCAGTCAATGAAGGTAGCACCATCATAACTCAGGAACAGATATGGAGAAGAGGTCATCTCATCCCCCATTCACCCCTCCTCAGTGCACTGTTGAAGACTCAATAGTAGCTCTTCCCATCAGGGCTTGGAAGCATGGACTGAAAGAAATCAATTCTAAGCATTCTATAGTGGTTCCACCTCCACTGAAGGTAAATGTATACTTGAGGAAAATGCTTTTCATACTTTTTTATTGCCTCTGCTTCTGCACCTACCTGCCAGCTCTTACTGTTAAATGCCAACTACTGGACTGCAGCTTGAACTGCACCACCAAACAAAATTACATTGCTACTACAGGCAACATCTGAGAAAGCCACTGCATGAAACTGCCTGCAGCCAAGGAGCCCATACAGAATGCTGGCACCCTGAAAGCACCCAGAAACTAAGCCAATTAACCATGTTTAATATACATCACAATTATATCTACAAGACAAGAAAGAGTAAAAAATCAAGAAGTCCCATCCAAACAAAAGCAAATTCAAAAAAAAAAAAAAAAAAAAAAGAGGAAACATGAGCTCTCTCAGATGAAGAATCAGTGCAATAACTCTGGCAATTCAAAAAGCCAGAGTGTTTCATTACCACCAAAAGATCCCATTAGCTTCCAAGCAATGGATCCTAATCAGAATGAAATGTCTGAAATGACAGATACAGAATTCAGAATTTGAATGGCAAAGAAACTCAGTGAGATCAAAGAGGAAGTTCAAATCCAACACAAAACAGAAAAATGATACAAGTATTGAAAGACAACACAGTTAGTAATAAAAAATGAAACATAACTTCTGGGATTAAAAAATTAACTACAAGAATTTCAAAATACAGTTGGAAGCCTTAACAACAGATTAGACCAAGCAGAAGAAATAATTTCAGAGCTTGAAGACTGGTCCTTCAAATTAACCAAGACAAAAGAAATAAAGAAAAAAATAATGTAAAAAATAAACAAAGCCTTCATAAAAAAGATTATGTAAAGGGACTAAATATATGATTTATTGGCATTCTTGATATAGAAGAAAGAAAGTAAGCCACTTTGAAAATATGTTTGAGGATATGATTTAGAAGAATATCCCCAGTCTTGCTAGAGAGGTTTACATGATATAAGAAATCCAGAGACCTCCTGCAAGATACTCTACAAGACAACCATTACCAAGGCACGTAGTTGTCAGACTACCCAAGGCCATGCAAAAGAAAAAATCTTAAAGGCAGCTAAAGAAAAGGGTCATATTACCTATAAAGGGAAACCCATCAAAGTAACAGCAAACTTCTGACAGAAACCTTGCAAGTCAGAAAAGATTGGGGAATCTTTTTTTTTTTTTTTTTTTTTTTTTTTTTTTGAGATGGAGTTTTGCTCTTATTGTCCAGGCTGGAGTGCAATGGTGCCATCTTGGCTCACCACAACCTATGCCTCCTGGGTTCAAGTAATTCTTCTGCCTCAGCCTCCCGAGTAGCTGGGATTACAGGCATGTGCCACCAGGCCTGATTAATTTTGTATTTTTAGTAGAGACAAGTTTTCTTATGTTGGTCACAGTGGTCTTGAACTCCCAACCTCAGGTGATCCACCAGCCTTGGCCTCCAAAAGTGCTGGGATTACAGGTGTGAGCCACCATGCCCAGCCTTGGGAACCATTTTTAGCATTCTAAAATAGAAGAAATGTCAGCCAAGAATTATATATCTTGCCAAAGTAAGCTCCTTAAACAAAGGAGAAATAAAATATTTCCCAGACAAGCAATTCCTAAGGAAATTTGTCACCATCAGACTTGCCCTACAAAAGATGATTAAGGGACTTCTAAACATGGAAATGAAAGAATGATACTTTCTACTACAAAAGCACACATACGCACATAGTCCACAGACTCTATAAAGCAACTACACAATTGAGACAGCAAAGCAACTCACTGATAACACTATGACAGAAAAATATCCTCACACATCAACAGTAATGTCAAACAAATCCCTAACTCATTATATGAAACCAGTATCATTGTGATACCAAAATTTGGCAAATGCACAACAACAAAAAAGAAAACTATAGGTCTATATCCCTGATATAGTTGCAGAACTCCTCAACAAAATACCAGCAAACTGAATCCAACAGCACAACAAAAAGTTAATTCACCACAATCAAGTGGGCTTCATTGCTGGAATGCAAGGATGGTTCAACATATGCAAATTAATAGACATGATTCATCACATAAATATAATTAAAAGCAAAAACTATATGATCATTTTAATAGATACAGAAAAAGCATTTGATAAAATCCAACATCTCTTCATGATAAAAACCTTCAAGAAACTAGACATCAAAGGGACAAACCTCAAAATAATAAGAGCCAACTATGAGAAATCCATCAACATCATACTGAATGGGCAAAAGCTGGAAGCACTCCTTTAAGAACTGAAACAAGGCAGTGATGTCTACTCTCACCACTTCTGTTTAACATAGTACTGGAAGCCCAAGCCAGAGCCATCAGACAACAGAAAGAAATAAAAGTCATCCAGATAGGAAAAGAGGAAGTCAAATTATCTGTCTTTGCTGCTGATATGATTCTATGCCTCGAGAATCCTAAATATTCCACCAAAAGACTCCTAGACCTGATAAACAATTTCAGCGACGTCTCAGGATATGAAATAAACATGCAAAAATCAGCAGCATTCTATATACCAATAACATTCAAGCTGAGGGTCAAATGAAGAGTGCAATCCCATTTATAATATCCAGATAAAAAATAAAATACCTAGGAATACACCTAATCAAGGAGTTAAAAGATCTCTATGAGGAGAATTACAAAAACTGTTAAAATAAATTATACATGACACAAACAAATAGAAAGGCATTCCATGCTCATGGATTGGGGGAATCAATATTACCCAAAGCAGTGTTCAAAGCAATCTACAAATTCACCTCTATTTCTATCAAACTACCAACTTCATATTGCACATAATTAGAAAATACTATTCTAAACTTCTTATATAGCAGAAAAAGATCCTGAGTAGCCAAGGCAATGTAGAACAAAAAGAACAGACCTAGAGATATCACATTATTACTTCACAGTATATCTCAAGGCTATAGTAACGAAAACAGCATGGCACTGGCACAAAAATAGACACATTAGACCAATGGAAGAGAATAGAGACCCTTGAAAGAAAGCCACACATCCACAACAAATCTTTAACAAAGTCAACAAAAATAAACCACAAGGAAAGGACACCCTATTGAATAAATAGTGCTGGAAAAATTGGCTAACCAATATGCGGAAAAATGAAACTGGACTGTTACCTCTCACAATACAAAATGTAGCTCAAAATTAACTCAAAATGTATTAAACACTCAAATGTCAGGTGTCAAATTATAACAATTATAAAAACTCAACATTAACTCAAAATATATTAAACACTCAAATGTCAGATGTCAACTTATACAACTTCAATAGAAATCCTAGCAAATTATTCTAGGTATTGACATAGGCAAAGAATTTATGACGAAGACTCCAAAAGCAAATGCAACACTTTAAAAAAAAAAACAAAAACATAAGCAAATGGGGCTTAATTTAACCAAAGAGTTTCTGCACAGCCAAAGAAACTCTCCAAAAGAGCAAGAAGACAACCTACAGAATGAGAGAAAATATTCATGAACTATGCAGCCAACCAAAGACTAATATCCAGAATCTATAAGGAACTTAAGTGAATCAACAAGAAGAAAACAAATAACTCCATCAACAGGTGGGCAAAGGGCATGAAGAGACATTTCTCAAAAGAAGACATACGAGTGGCCAACAAACATGAAAAAATGCTCAACATTACTAACATCAAAGAAGTGCAAATTAAAACCACAATAAGATATCATCTTACAACAGTCAGAATGGTAACTATTTTCCAGAATGGCTGTATATTTTATGGCACATTTTACCATACCATTTTACTAGCAATGTATTGTTACTAGTGTCATATGAGAAATCTAGTAGTTCTACATTTTTGTCAGCACTTGGTATTAGCAGTATGTTTTTGAAATAATTAGTCCTTCTAATAACTGCGTTTTGGTGTCTTATTATAGCCTTAAGTTTCACCAAAGGCTAGTGATGTTCAACATCTTTTCATGGCATGTCTGTCATTCCTATATCCTGTGTATAAAAATGTTCAAACTTTTGCCCTTTTTGTAGTCAAACTGGTTTTTTTTCCCCCTTACTTTTGAGTTTAAAAAATTATTTATATATTCTGGATTCAAGTCTTTTGTCAAATATGTAATTTGAAAATAATTTATCTAAATGTATGCCTTATCTTTTTGTCATTTTAACAGAGGTGTTTGCAAAGCAAAGTATTTAAATTTTGATGAAGTTTAACTTAGTGATATTTTTAGTAGATCATGCTTTTGGTGACACGTATGATAACTCATTATCTAATTTTAACAATAGATTAAAACTAGTGAGAAATACATTTTAAAACAAAAATTATAATGAAAAGTTTTTTGAGAGAAGAATGAA
Source organism: Macaca nemestrina (assembly GCF_043159975.1). Taxonomy (NCBI): domain Eukaryota; kingdom Metazoa; phylum Chordata; class Mammalia; order Primates; family Cercopithecidae; genus Macaca; species Macaca nemestrina. Next base: position 46,012,500 of record NC_092139.1, read on the forward strand.
CATATATGAATGAATATTTGTATACTATATAAATACATATAATTGTAATGATCATGTATACATATAAATATACATACCTATATATACATAGCCACAAAATAAATTTGCTAAATAAATTGTAAGCAAAGGAAAATATTCAATACCCACTGAAATTTTGACAATTGACAGACTATATGCCTAGCTTTATAATAATAAATTTAGAAACTTGAGGGCAATAAATATTGTTTGTTTGTTTGTTTGTTTGTTTTGAGATGGAGTCTTGCTTTGTTGCCCAGGCCGGAGTGCAGTGGCACGAACTCAGCTCACTGCAACCTCTGCCTCCCAGGTTCAAGCAATTCTCCTGCCTCAACCTCCTGAGTAGCTGGGATTACCGGTGCACATCACCATGTCCAGCTAATTTTTGTATTTTTAGTAGAGATGGGGTTTCACCATGTTGGTCAGGTTGGTCTTGAAATCCTGACTGAAGTGTTCCGCCTGTCTTGGCCTCCCAAAGTGCTGGGATTACAGGAATGAGCCACTAGGCCCGGCCCAGTAAATGGTTTTCTAAGAAAACTTATACTATTAAATGTAAAGTCTAAATAATACAATAATAATGTGGAAAATGTAGTAATTAAACATATTCCTCCTGAAAAGGAAAACAATACATGGGTCATTATTAATATTTTAAAAAACCTGTAAATTTCTGCATTTTATATAATTTTAAAATGAAAAATGAGAACAAAATTTTCTAGTTAACTAAAAATCATGACAAAGTAGCAAAATGGAGACATAAATGACTAAAAAATTTATATTATACTTAACAAAATGTGAAATAAAGACAGAAAATGTCAATTACAGTGATTGAATGAAGTTAATACTAAAAGTGAAAAAAAATCTAAATTTCCAGAAATCTACTAAAAGATTTACTAATTTGATTAATATGTCAAATAAAAATCTAGAAAGTTCCAATTATCTCAATATATTCCATAAAAGTATATAATACAATTCAAAAATACATCAATGGCATATAATAGTTTTAATAGCATTATGATAATATTTATTAAAATCATACATGAGGAATATATACTGTCTATATATGTATATATACCACACACAGTTAACTAGCATCATGATTAATATTAAAACATGAGGCACTTTCTCATTTAAATGAGAAACAAAGAAAGGACATTTGTAATAATCATTACTATTTCTAATTATTATGAAAATATAAAAGATACAGATACTGGAAGTAGAAAGAAAGAAATTATTATTTGCAAATTATGTGATTTTATATTCGAGAAGTTTTAAGAAAAGCAACGATTAGAATTAGTGAACAAATTAAGTAATGGGGCCAATCACATGATATTTAAATATAATTTTCTAATGTAATAATAACTCTTCAGTTATACAGAAAATGATTACCTTAACAATAGCAAAACTATAAATATTAATATTAATATTTCATGAATATAAAATATTAGAGAACAAATATCACAAGAAATGGACACATATTGCATAAAAGATATAAAACTCTATATAAAAACTTGGAAGAAGACAACTAATTGTAGAACAGTGTCTTATATGGCTAAATAACATATTATTGGAAAAAAGACAATTTTCCTCAAATTAACCAATACGTTCAATTTACATGGAAAATCCCAAAATGACTTTGTTTTTATTTTCTTTTAAGAATTGATAAAAATAATTTTATCTGAAAAAGTAAATATGCAAAAGTGGCTAGAAACAAACAACAGTAAAGGAAGCACAATGAATTTGGTTTACCTAATATTGAAATATATTGAGTGAATCACAGAAAATGGTAGAACCTCCCTTCATAAAGAAAACAATAACAATTATAAATATATATTCATCTAACAATGGAGTCCCCCCCAAAATGAAGCAAACATTGACAGAACTGAAGGCAGAAATAGAGAGTTCTACAATAATAGTTGGAGACTTCAATATCTCACTTTCAATAATGGATCTAGACTGAAGATCAATAAAGAGATTGAATATTCAAACAACATCATAAACCAACTACACCTAACAAACATGAAAAACACTCTCCCCAACAACTGCGGAACATACTTCTTCTCAAGTGCACATGGAACATTCTCTAGGATAGACACTGTATTAGGACATAAAACAAGTCTTAATAAATTTAAAGAGACTATAATCATAAAAGGTTTTATTCTCCAAGAACAATGGAATGAAGTTAAAAATCAGGAAGAGAAGGAAGCATAGATAATTTGCAAATATGTAGAAATTAAACAACATACTCAAACATGTTGAAAAAGAAATTATTAGGAATATTAGAAAAATAGTTTGAGACAATGAAAACAAAACTACAACAAACAATTGAATGTAGTAAAAGCTGTGCTAAGAGAGAAATTTATAGCTGTAAACACGTACATTAAAAAATCTAGATCTCAGATTAACAACTTAACTTCAAACCTTAAGACACTAGAAAATATAATCAAACTTAAAACTAGCAGAAGGAAAAAAATAACAAAGATCAGAGCAAAGACAAATAAAATAGAGAACAGGAAAACAACAGAGAAAATTAACAAAAATAACAATTGTCTTTTTGAAAAGTTAACAAAATTGGCAAACTTTTAGCTAGACTGACAAAGAAAAAAGAGAAAAGACTCAAATTAATAAACTCAGAAGTGGAAGTGGGGACATCGCTACCAATATTTCATAAATAAAAGAATTATAAGAGAATACTATGAATAATTGTACACCAACAGGTTAGATAGTCTAGATAAATGGAACATAATTCTAGACATGCATAAACTACCAGCAACAAAATTTTAAAAACACATGAATTGAACTTCATAAAAATTAAAACTTTTCTGCAGTAAAGGACATTATGAATATAGTGAAAAGCAAATCTACAGAACAGAAAAAAGATTTCCATATTAAATATCTGACTTAGTTTAGTATTCAGACAATATAAATAATAGTTACAACTCAACAACAAAAAAACCTAAAACAATTTAAAAATGAGCAATGGACTTGAATAGACATTTCTCTAAAGAAAATATGCAAATTTGCCACAAGTATGTGAAAAGATATTTAACCTAATTAGTCATTAAGAAAATGAAAATGAAAACCATGAAATACCACCTCACACCCATTAGTAATCAATAATAATAATAATGGAAAATAACAAGTGTTGGCAGGAATGTGGATAAATGAAAACCATTGTACCTTACTGGTAGGAATGTATAATGGTACAATTGTTGTAGAAAGTTTGGTGGTTTCTCAAAAAGTTAAGCATAGAACTGCCATATATTCCAGAAATTTCCTCCTAACTCTATACCCAAGAGAAATGAAACACAAGCCCACATAGAAATAAGAACATTAATACGAATAAGTATAGCAGCATTATTCCTAACAGCCAAATTTACAAACAACCCAAGTGTCCATTAATGCATGAATGGATTAACAAATTATGGTATATACACACAAGAAATATTATTCAGCCATAAAAATAAATTAAGTACTTATGCATGCTACAACTTGTCTAAACTTCAAAAACATTATGCCAAGTCAAAGTTTAAAGCCAAACACAAAATGTAACATAATGTCCAATTTCTTTTAAATGATACACCTAGGATAAGCAAACTCACAACTACAGAAAGCAGACAAAGGTTGCCAGGGCTAGGGAGAGGGACTGGATGGAGTCTGATTTCAAAATAAGATTATAAATTATTTGGTGTTGAGATCAGTGGCATGTTCCAACTTTGTATTTCTCCTCCAGTTATGAGCGCCATAACTGAATTAAGGGTAAGACCTCATAAACTTCCTGAACTGAATTGAACTAAAGCCAAATTGGGCCATAAGAACTTTGTAAAAAGCTACCTTCAGACTTTAACTTATATCTTACATAAACTTTAATATACCTTTGGGGATTATATTACTTATTCACTATGTTAAGTTTAAATATACAACTTAAAACTGCTGATTCTCTTCATTTCTAACTTAAGTCAGTAAAACAAGCATATAGGGAGTGCCTGCTTTGTAGTTGTCAAGACACCTAGGGGCTGGGAAGATGAGGGAACATAGGCTGAGAATGCAACCAAGCTTAATGCATGGGAAGCACTTTCATCTCTTTGCACTAAAGGCCCTGTTCTACCTGCTTCTCTCATTTTCTTACTAATTACTTCTGTAAGCACCATCTCAACAAATTATGTGTGCATGAATCCTCATTTCAGGCTCTGCTTCTAGTTATGCTATTTTAAGTCCCTGTACACATACGTATCCCTACACTTCTTTGCTCTTCTTTGTGCAACTAGGAGCATTGCAGGGGCACTCACTGAACAGGTACATTGTTCTCTGAGGAGCACAGCTGGGGGTGTGTGAGCGATGAAGGGAGAGACTGTTTCCTGTAGCTGCTGTTGACACAGGAGGAGAGGTTACATAGATATGGCAAATGAAGTCAAGGCTCAGAAAGCTTAATGGTCTTTTTCTGCTTTGTAACTGTGATAAATAGTGGGGATGAGATTAAAATGCATAGATGTCTAAATGCTCATTCCTAGCCTCATTCTACTGTACCTCACTGCACGCTTCAATTACAACTAATTAGAACTGACCTAAGGAATAGTGTAGGCTTAAAACCAGCCCCCAGCAGGTGTTTCCTTTAGTACAGGGCTCTGACAAAACATGTGATGATTCTTCTTGCTCCAGGGCTCATAAATCCCCGATTTCTCTCTTGCCTCTCCTCCAAAATTTACACCCCAAGTCTTCACATCATCCATGTAAAATATTTGAGCGATTTCAAATGGTTTTCCTTTGAAATATTGAAATTTACACCCAGATTCCCAGTAAACAATATGGGCAGAGTTCAGTTCAGGCACCTCTTCTCCTTGTGTCAACAGCAACTACAGGAAGCAACTTCTGCCTTCATTCCTCACACATCCCCAGCTGTTTTCCACAGAGAACAATGCACTTGTTCAATGAGTGCCCTTGCAATGCTCCGAGTTACACAAGAAGAATCCTGGCACAAAAGGCTGTCTCTGGTTCATTCCAGAATATAGGAGGAGATTATTTCTCTTGTCTATGTTTCATTCCGGAATACGGGAAGAGTTTGGCTCTTTTGCCAGACACTTCACAGTGATCCTCAGCTGCAGCCACAAATTCCAGCAGGGCAGCACTTCACAGGTTGCAAGGGTAAAGCCAAGCAGAACTATGCCTACCTTGGCTGTCCCCTGAACACAGACTGAAAATAATGATATGAATTGGCTGTGCTCACCACAGTAAAATTCTCTTTTTCTCATTTGCAAATACTCCTCCTCTCAAGTAAAATGACATTCACTTTCAGAGTAGTGCCCCTGAAAGAATTCATAAAAGGAAAAGGTTGAGTAAAGATGGACCATTGTCATCAAGGTGTACTTTCTCTTCATTCAAATGAGGAAGACAAGAAACAAATCAGCTACATTCTCATTCCTCCAGAGCAGTCCCTATAGCTTGGATTAGAAATGTTTCTTTTAAAACAAGGGGCAAAAAGATGCATTTCCACTTTTTGTCATCTAAAGCTCACAGATTACTTTTTTTTTTTTTTTTTTTTTTTTTTTTTTTACTATTGACTAAGTCTCACTTGCTTTTATTTGTCAAGGGTCTTAGGAGTAGTATATCACGGACACACCAAGCCTGCTCCTACCTCATGGTGTTTGGAACAGCTGTTCCTTCTGACTGAAATGCTCTTCCCTTCAGGCTCATTTCTCCAGAGTTAATCGTCTTACCCCCTTCAAGCCTGTGCTCAAATTTTATTTGCTCAATGAAGCCTACCGCCTTTCTATTGAATTCTGCCTCTCTGCTTCCCTCTGGCATTTAATTACTCTTCATCAGGCTCTACTGTGCACCTTCATTGGCATTCATTATTTTCTACTAGGCTGTACAGATTATTTATTTTGCTTATTGTTGATTATCCATTTCTCCTACACTAACATGTAAGCTCCTAAAAGACAAACTCCCCGTTCATGTTGTTCCTTCTAGTGCATGTCAGTATGTGCTGCTCTGACACCCCCTTCGCCTCCCCCTACATCTTTATGACTAAAGAACTCATTCCCCAGCTCCTGGGAATGATGGAAGCTGACAGCTCAAGAGATTCTCTCTCTTGGATCTGCTCTCTGCATAAGAGCTTCATTTTGCCCATTATCATGCTCTTCCCCAGGAACATTCTATGTGCAGTGACTTGGGGATGCAAAGGTACAAAAACTCAAATTGGTTACCTCAATTGAGGAAAACTCTGAAGGGCATCCAAGTCCCACAACTCGGTGGTAGGTGAGCTGAGGCCTCTGCTGCAACTGCTCCATGGACCTGCTTCTCTCATCTCAGTCTTAGTTCCCTTCCTTCCACAGGTGTCAATCCTAACAATATGACCCCAAAACTTCCTGCTCCTCTAATATTTATTTTGGTCTATTTCCTGAACACCTACAAGATTATCGGGCAGGACATAGCTGCCTAATAAATATTGAATGCATGAATGAATGTAAATGCAAATCAACCTCTCATACAAAACCTCTGTGTTGACAACCAACGTATCTGTGCATACCTTCTTACAGGTCAGATTGGAATTTTCCGGTGAGGCATTTTTCCACTCAACAATATTTATTAAGCATCTTATGCATCTGGTGAAGATATACCAGTGAATTAAAGGGACAAAATCTCCTCCCCATGAATCCAAGATTCTCACAGTGGAGTCAGAAAATATGCAAACAAAAACTATATAATAGGATATTGGTTAGTGCCAAGAGCCCTGAGGATGTTATAGAGTGATATTGTGGTAATGAGAGTGATATCTGAAACTGAGCAGTCAGGTAGGGCCCTCTGATGAGGTGAGATCAGCTAAAACAAAAGTAAAAGGAAGGAGCGAGTCACACATATGTCTGGGTTAAGAATGTTCCATGATGAAAGACAGTTACAGCATGTGAAAAAGCCCTGGAGGAAAAATGTACTTGGTGTTTTGAGAAAAAAGCAAGAGGGGCTGGAATGGAGTGAGCAAAGTGGGGAATAGCCAGAGAATATGGGTGCATTTGGAGCAACAGCCAGTTGCCAGACCAGGCAGGGCCTGTTGAGAAGCTGGCATTTTATTGTGTGATGGGATGACTTTGAAAGGTTTTGAGTAGGGAGGGGGCATGAACAGACCTGTATTTTTAAAGGAATCCCATTCTCTAACTGCTTCTGGTAATTTGGGACATGTACCAACACCCTGCAAAGTTTCTCCATGGCATATACAGTAGTTGCTCAGTGGAAACTCACAGGACAATGTCCCTTGGTGCCACTATTCACTACTTTTGACTGTGACAGAGACCCTAAATACATTGAATTCTGAGTCACTTTTGGATCAACCCACACATTTCCAGAGCCTACCATGTGTCAGGGACAGGCCTTATTTAATCCTCATAATCTTTAGAAGTTGACATTATGATCTCCGTTTCCAGATGAGAACTCTGAGATTCACAGAAGCTGAAGGACTTACCCAAGTTTGCACAGCTAGCAAGTGACACAGATATTATTGAACTCACGTCCTCTTTATATAGCTTATACTTCTTTTTTAGATGGAGTCACTCTCTGTTGCCCAGGCTGAAGTACAATGGTGTGATCTCAGCTCACTGCAGCCTCCGCCCCCTGGGTTCAAACGACTCTCCTGCCTCAGTCTCCTGAGTAACTGGGATTACAGGTGCCCACCACAACACCCAGCTGATTTTTGAATTTTTACTAGAGACGAGGTTTCACTGTGTCGGCCAGGCTGGTCTTGAACTCCTGACCGCAAATGATCCACCTGCCTCGGCCTCCCAAAGTGCTGGGATTACAAGGGTGAGCCATCACGCCTGCCCATATCTTATACTTTTTATACAAAACTTGCCACATGTATTCGCTCTCCTCTTTTATAGTCTGAGATGGAGTAGAAGGTAATAGAGAAATGACCATTCATTGTGCACAGTGTTAAGAAACTTAGACACAGCATTTGAATTGGCCCCCAAACAACTTTATGAGTAGGTATTATGGTCCCCATTTTATAGATGAAGACATTGTGATATAAAACTATGTATTCAATGTGTGGTATATTGACTGGCATCATCAGTACCACCTGGGAGCTTGTTAAAAATGAAGAATCTGGAGTCTCAACCTATAAAACAGAAATGATAACAGCTTCTTTATACATTAGTGCTTCCACTTTTCATTGTATCACTAAACAAGAAATTTACGTTCTCTTTACAAATGCAGATTACAATTCAGGTCTACTAACATTTTATTACCCAAAGGAGGTCACCCAGCCAAGCCCAGCATCAATGCCTGGACACATTCTTTGCCCACAGTAAAAGAGAAAGTAGAGAATAGTTGCTAAATGCTAAAAACAAACTGTCACAAAGGTTATTAATGAATTGTAGCCATTTTCTTTAATCAGCTTTCTTAATGCATAATAAAGGTCTTTGCAACTATTTTGTGGGTATTCTACTAAATTTAACTGTTTATCAAAGGATCATTTTTTAAACACGTGCAATGCTATCTCCGGAAGAAATTCTGACAGGTACAATTTTCTATATCTCCTATCCCCAGACAGGCCTTAGCATAAAATGGCAGCTCAGACAGCTGCCTGGATGGACCACCCATTAATCCAGCTCTGTTCCTATTCTAAGGGAAGATTAAAGGCTCTTGGCCAATAGATTAATGATTGTGCATTAAATCAGTTGGACTCCTAGCCACCCTTTCTTTCTATGAGGTGTGTTAACTTTTAGAAAATATATTGAAGTAGAAACTATTCCCAGTCAAGAAACTGAATATTACCAGAATAATGAAAACCCTCCCCCAAGTCTCTCTTTCTGTCACTGTGCCCCAAAAAAGGTGTCACTGTCTTTACTCTGGTTAACACAGATTGGTTTTGCCTTTTTCTGTGCTTTAGATAAAAGGAGTCACGGACTATGTGCTCTTGTCTTACTTCTTTCACTTAACATGCTTCTGAAATTCATCTGTATTTTTGCATATAGTTGTGGATCATTACTTCTCATTCCATATAGCATTAATTTATCTATATATTTTATATAAATATGGACAATTTGGAAACTTCTACTAGATTTTAGCCACTAGGACCAGTGCTTCTGTGAATATTCTACTATATCTTTTGTTGAACTTATGGACACATTTCCTCTGGGTATACACTTAAAAGTAGAATTGCTGGGTGTAGGATTTGCATATGTTCAGCATTAGTAGATTCTTCCAGCTTGTTTTAAGAGTCTATTTTTGAGTTTAATAAGAGGGTGATGTAGACTTAGTCATAGGTACATGTGGCTACATTTCGCTTATAACTTTGTGATTTTCCACTTTAACTTAACAAGTCTATTTATCTCTGGGCCTAAGCTATTCTTCAGTTGCAAATTAGGCAGTTTTGAAAGTTTCTCTAACTTCTTCTTCTCCCTGGGGCTCTATCCAGTGTATTACTCACAGATTGGTAAGAGATGAAGGTCCTTGCCACCAACATTATCATGCATAGAGAAAGTTCCTAACACACAATCACCCAGTATTCCTCTAAGAATTGATAATGTGTCTGGAAAATTACTATTCTTTTAGGGACCCAATGATACTGTAGAGAGGGCCAAGCCTTGTTCAAGGCTTGTGCTAATGACATGAGTCTCTGCCAGGGGAATAGAGGTACTGCCTCCTTCCTGATATTTGCATACTCCTCTTTGTCGAGGGAGATAGTCTTAGGCATTAGGATATGGAGGAAAACAGAGCCTTTGGAGGAAGGAGCTAGATAAAGAGAAAGATACCCTATTCCTATCTAAAACCCCTATTTCACCATTCCTTAAGGCTCCAAGATAAAGTTACCTGCCAACTTTGCTGAGAGTCTAAGTTTTTTGTTTTGTTTTTTGTTTTTGTTTTTTTCTCAATGTCTCTCATCAGTTACAAATTATAGATTTATCCAAGACAATCTAGAATAGAGAGAGAACAAATACTAAGTGAGGGGTCAGCCTTCAAAGGGCATTAGCTGTCAGATGAAGGTTACCAATGGAAATAAAAGACAAGACACACAGAGGAAAACATCATCACAGCACCTTATATCAGGTTGAGTTTTTACGCCCTTTTCTTGCTGTCTGTTTTTGTTTCTATGTGAGTACAAAAGCCATTTAGAGAGCTTCTTCACAGAGCATCCACTATGATAGAGAAGATGTAGAAAATATTCAGGAAACAGGATGTAAATAAAATATAAATTAGGAAGCAGAGTGATTCATAAGACTATAAGAAAGCGAGTGTTTTTGACCTTACAAATTATTTCAACAGAGAGGTAGCAAATTTGGTATTGAAATAGCCCACAGACATAGCTATATCTTGAAGTATATGTTTAAAAACATGTGTTTAAATAAACATTTAAGTGTGCCTTTTAATACAGCTATTTTATTATGCATGGCAAATGGATTCTCTAGGAGTAGTGGTCAGGACTCCAGAAGGAATTAGTTGCACACTCAAGTGGGGAAATTGAGGACAGTTAAAGGAACATGTTTACAAGGTGGTGGGCGTGATGAAGAGAAACAAGGAATTGTGAAGCCTCTGGAGCTAGCAATAGTGAGGGGCTCTTTATCATTCCTAAGATGGAATGGGCTACGGGAGGAAGAAACAACTAGCACCTAGGAGCTGTGGCTGGAGGTAAAGAATCTCAGCCAACTTGCAGTAACCTGGCACAGGGGGAGCCAAATTGCACTTTGCTCCCTCCCTCCAATCTCCTATTGGGTGGATCCACCTGAAAGCCAGGAGGCATGGGGCCCACTGATTCAGACAATGAAGATCTTCCTTGACCTCAGGTGAAAAACAGAGAGATCAGCAAAGAGGAGATCCATCCTATGAATAGTCACATTTCTCAAGAAATGAAACAAAGTTCTTCAGGTAGATCATGTTTTTTAAAAAGCATACCTATTTTACTGTTATTATTTAATGTTCATTAAGCACTTCTGGCTCATTAAGCATTCATTAATTAGGATCTGATTCTGCATGCTCCTTTTCCCAGCTATAAAAATCAGCAGGTTTTTTTTTTTTTTCAGCTGCTTTTATCTGGCTAAAATAATGTGTTCTTTTTTCAACAAACGGGTAGAGGGTTATATAAAAACTCTGAAAAAACACTGACAATCAGCTTCAAAAGGTGAACACAAAATTTACTGAAGAATCTATAATTATGTTAGGATTTTACAGAGAAGACATTATCTTTTAGCTCCATAACTATATTTAGAGGCTAAAATACCTGGTTATATCCTGTTCAGTCTCCACTATTGATTTAGGAATTTATGCAACTATTTATTCTCCTGCTCAATAGAAAAGATTGCTTACCATAGCAACCCCTGCATTAGCATTCAGCTTCTTGGTTACAGAGCACCTTCCTAAAGGAGGAGATATCTCAATGTGCAAGGTGAACCTAATTTCTTATTAAATATAATTTTAAGGGGGAAAGCTGTTGTATAAAAACCCATAACAAAGAGAGAGCAACCCAAACTGGAAACTAGCAATTGTTTAAGGCTCTTTTGCAATTATTTAATCTGTGTGTCTTTCCTGACTCTGGGCATTCTGCTGCTTTTGCACGTTTGTAAGCTAAGATGCGTGGGAAATAATAAAATATTATGCACAACCCACACCCCACACAGGAAGCTTGCTGTTCTCTGTGGGAAGTTTTAACTTAGGTCAGCTTCGCCTTAGAATTATTTTTCTTTCTTTCTTTGAAGAAGGCAGATTCCTGGTCCTGCCACTCAAATTTTCAAAGTGAAAATATTTGGTCTGATTTTCCAATGTGTTTCCTTGATGTCGATCAAGTGTCTGAAACATTAGTGATTGTTTTTACCTTGTACAGTGAAGTGAGGTAGCATTTTAATTAGGGAAGAAAAAGATCAACTTGTGCTCAAAAGCTCAAAGCTTTTGTGACGGAGCTCAGAGAGATTGAGGTCAGGAAGTCACGATTTGTGCATCAATGATCAGATCATCTGAGCCCTTTGTAGAGAAGTAAAATCTAGCTTCCCCCTACCCTTCTAGGTTCTTTGGTTGGGCTACAAATTAAATTGACATAAGGCAGATTCACAGGAGAAATATAAACAATTACATATATAGGCACTGGAGTCCCCAAAAATATGAGACTCAAAAATTGGTCAGATGATTGAAGCTTATATAGTTTCCTGAGCTATAGAAAAAAATTACGGCTTAGGGCTTCTTGGGGGTGATGCCCACACAAGTTAAGAGTGGATGACAAGAAAAAATGTATGATGAGTAGAGGTGGTCTTTTATGCAGATAAAATTTCTTGGGTAATAGAAGTTGTCTGGGAGACGAGGCGGCTCAGGGGAAATGAGACTGCAGTGGTGGTAGTAGGAAGATGTCAGGGAGGGATGAGCAGCAGGAGCAAACTATGGCCAAGGACCTGGTGGTGACCAAGTATAAGATGGGGGGCGAGGGGGCGGCGCGGTGCGACATGGCCAACTGGGTACTTCGAACCTTGGTGGAAGCATCTAGCTCAGGTGTGTCAGTACTGAGCCTGTGTGAGAAAGGCCATGCCATGATCACGGAAGAAACAGAGAAAATCTTCAAGAAAGAAAAGGAAATGAAGAAAGGTATTGCTTTTCCCACCAGCATTTCAGTAAATAACTTTGTATGTCACTTCTTCCCTTTGAAGAGCAGCCAGGATTATATTCTTAAGGAAGGTGACTTGGTAAAAATTGACCTTGGGTTCCATGTGGACGGCTTAATTGCTAATGTAGCTCATACCTTTGTGGTTGATGTAGCTCAGGGGACCCAAGTAACAGGGAGGAAAGCAGATGTTATTAAGATAGCTCACCTTTGTGCTGAAGCTGCCCTATGCCTGGCCAAACCTAGAAATCAGAACACACAAGTGACAGACGTGGAACAAAGTTGCTCACTCATTTAACTGGATGCCGATAGAAGGTATGCTGTCACACCAGTTGAAGCAGCATGTCATCAATGGTGAAAAAAACATTATCCAGAATCCCACAGACCAGCAGAAGAAGGACCAAGAAAAAGCTGAATTTGAAGTACGTGAAGTATATGCTGTGGATGTTCTCGTCAGCTTAGGAGAGGGCAAGGTCAATGATGCAGGACAGAGAACCACTATTTACAAATGAGATCCCTCCAAACAGTACGAACTGAAAATGAAAACTTCACGTGCCTTCTTCAGTGAGGTGGAAAGGCGTTTTGATGCCATGCCATTTACTTTAAGAGCATTTGAAGATGAGAAGAAGGCTTGGATGGGTGTGGTGGAGTGCACCAAGCATGGACTGCTACAACCATTTAATGTTCTTTCTGAGAAGGAGGGGGAATTTGTTGCCCAGTTTAAATTTGCAATCCTGCTCATGCCCAATGGCCCCATGCAGATAACCAGTGGTCCCTTTGAGCCTGACCTCTACAAGTCTGAGATGGAGGTCCAGGATGCAGAGCTAAAGGCCCTCCTTCAGAGTTCTGCAAGTCAAGAAACCCAGAAAAAGAAAAAGAAAAAAAAAAGGCTTCCAAGACTGCAGAGAATGCCACCAGTGGGGAAACATTAGAAGAAAATGAAGCTGGGGACTGAGGTGGGTCCCATTTCCCCAGCTTGCTACTTTTGCCTCATCCCCTTCCCACCACACCCCAGACTTTGTGAAGTACAGTTCTTCTTCTCCACCTAGGACCCCCAGCAGAGCAGGGGGTCTCCCTTTCTCCCCAACCCCAGTTCCCTAACCCACTCCTTTCCAACAACAACCAGCTCCAACTGACTCTGGTCTTGGGAGCCAACCACGGAAGACTACATTAAATGAAAAAAAGAAATTAAATAATAAAATCAGAGTAAAAAAAAAAATTGTCTGGGAGTAGCCCTCAGATAATTGTTAATAGTCTGTCTGGGTATGAGTCAACCTCCAGTCTTCTCTCTTGTAATTTGAGTTCATCTTCTCTGGTTGATAAGATTACAGGGGAAGGGATTCATGACAATTGAGTCTCTTTTGAAGAATCTCTTCCTTAGGCAGATACAGAAGGCCAGAAAAGCCCTTCTTTTGCATTTACCATTCCCCAGATGCACTCGATGTGTTGCTGTTCCTCAATTGCCCATTGATATGTTGAAATAATCAGCATACCAAAGCCATAGATTTTGGGGTGGTTCAACTTCCTCTCAGTTTTGGAGTTCCGCTAGTTCTGGCTGGGTTCGACTTCTCACGCCTGTAATCTCAACACTTTGGGAGGCTGGGGCAGGTGGAACACTTGAGTCAGGAGTTCAAGACTAGACTGACCACCATGGTGAAACCCCATCTCTACTGAAATTACAAAAATTAGCTGGGTGTGGTGGTGGGGGCCTGTAATCCCAGCTACTTGGGAGGCTGAGGCAGGAGAATCACTTGAACCCAGGAGGCGGAGGTTGCAGTGAGCCAAGATCACGGTATTGCACTCCAGCCTGGGCAACAGAGAGAGATTGTGTCAAAAAAAAAAAAAAAAAAAAAAGCTAGCTCATAATACTGCTCATGGCTAAAGATATAAAGATAATACTGAAAGTGGCTAGGTGTGGTGACTCATGCCTATAATCCCAGCACTTTGGGAGGGTGAGGTGGGTGGATCACATGATGTCAGGAGTTTGAGACCAGCCTGACCAACATGGTGAAATGCCATCTCTACTAAAAATACAAAAATTAGCTGGGCATGGTGGCAGGTGCCTGGAGGCTGAGGGAGTAGAATTGCTTGAGCCTGGAAGGTGGATGTTGCAGTGAGCCAAGACAGTGCCACTGCTCTACAGCCTGGGTGACAAGAGCAAGACTCCATTAAAAAAAAAAAAGAAAATACTGAAAGTTAACCCTGAAATTGTTAGTGACTTTGAGGCGCTGTTTCAGCTCTAGAAGAGTTTTTACCCCACAGAGACAATGGCTGAACAGAAAAAAAAAATAAATGCCGGGACTCAGTTACCTCAGGGGACTTGGCAGATGACAGTAATTAAGAGAGGGAGACCAGATGTTTTATCCAGGGAATTGTATTGGAGAAAGAGGGGCTGAAAAATGGGATTGAAGTATGCATCCAAATAGAAGCTCTTTCTCCTTTATGCTTTATGTCCAGAGCCTGCTTAGACCCCATGAAGCAGGCTAGAGGCTTGAGTGAGAACATCATTTCTGACTGAAGCCAGAGCAATATACTGGGTCTCCCACATATATTTTTATCCTGGATACTTTTCCCCAATGATATGTCCTGGATTTTTCTTTCAAATTAAATTGCCCTCTTTTAGCCTTGATCAAAAGTGAGAATCTGGGCCCTTGACAGATATATCGCTATTAATTTTTTTTTTTTGGAGGTGTAGCCTAGCAAGGAGGGGCCTCATCTTCTGAGGAAACCTCAGCATTGGTGAGTACTGACTGAGAGAGGATCATCAAGGTTCACTCAGATGAACGAGATAGGATGGGAAATCCACTCACAAGTGGATTTAACCCAGGCCTTCTGCAGTGATTAGGGACATGTGGTATCAAACAATAGAATGAGCAATTTATGGGTGACTGAAATATTAGTATTGTCAATATTATTTTCAGTTGTTATCATTGTTACACAGTTCTTACTAGCTTCTTTAGACCAATGGTGTTCAAACTTTAGTGTACACCATCATCGCTGAAGATTTAAGAGTTCCACTTCCTGTGATTTGGTCTTGAGCAAAATCTGGGAATTTGCATTTTAACAAGCTCTTGGGCAATGCCATTGTGCTGGTTGTGAGCCGCAGTTTGAGGAGCACTGAGGCAACTCATCTGCTGACCAGTGGTTGGACCCAGGGGTCTGTTTTTAAAAGTATCCAGGTTATAACCAATTCTCACTAAAGTTTGAGAAAAGCTGTTTTAAACCACTGGTTCTCAGACTTAACTAAACATTGGACCTACATGAGCAGTTGCTTAAAGAATGCCAATGCCTGGGTCTCACCCGGCTGATTCTGATGAAATTGGAGTGGAAAGCAGCCTGACGTGGGGATTATTTGAAGCTCCCAAGATCACTGTAATGGGCAGCCAAGGTTGAAAACCATTTGTAGACATTGCCTCCATTCCTGGATTGCAAGACTACACGATCTGCAATTTGTACTTTCCAGTATGTCGCTATGGTAGAAAAAGAGATGGGTAAAATTCTAGCATCTGAAAGGAAATCATCTTTGCCAGGATTGCATGAATTTGATCCCAGCTTATCTTACATATTGTACAGACTGTGAGTAATGAAGGGCTCAATTTGAAAGAGCTGGGAGTGAGTCAGTCGGAAGAGGTAGAAATTTGGGCAAAAGAGCAAGTTCTATAAATCTGTAGAAGTGAAACCCATTTAGTTACCTCCAAAGGGCCAAATGTTCTGCTTAAAATGCTCCAATAGAGCATTGAATTTCACAGCTGTCTGTAGCTTTGAGGCCAAATTCTCATTCCCTAAAGTTAGAAAACAGAAGTAGGAGCAGTACCAAAAAGCCGCACATACTACTGAGATATTAATTAAGCCCCAAAGACTTCAAGGACCCCTGTCTGGTCTTCCTAAATGCACTATTCTTTGCCAATGGATGCAAACAGATTTCTCTTGACCTTCCCCATACTTGACCCAGATCTCTAAGTCAAAATATTATTACTATAAAAAGATGTCAACATTTTAAATTCCAGATAATAGATTCCTCGAAAATGAACCCACATATTTTTGTTATTTCCCTGAGATCTTGAAATTTTTTCTATTTTTATTAAAGTCTCTTATAGAAATGCATTAAACAATAACAAAACATCCCAACAAAACAAAACAAAAACTAAGCTAGATTCCTGTTTGGAAATCCAGCAAACGTTTTAGGCAGGAAATGTAGGTATTTGCCAAGTCAGAGCACTGGCTGGAGAGTCAGAAACACAGGATTCTTGTCCTGGTTTTGTACCTTACTATGTGACCTTGAGAAAGTTGTTCAACTCATCTGAGCCTCATTTTCATATGTGTCAAATGGCAATAGTGTCTCAGGATCCCTTTTGACTTTAACTTAAAAGAATCATGGTAGGACAGGGGAATCTGAAGAATTTATTATTATTATTACTATTATTATTATTTGAGATGGAGTCTCTCTCTGTCACCCAGACTGGAGTGCAGTGATGCGATCTGGGCTCACTGCAAGCTCCGCCTCCCGGGTTCACGCCATTCTCCTGCCTCAGCCTCCCGAGTAGCTGGGACGACAGGTGCCCGCCACCATGCCCTACTAAGTTTTTGTATTTTTAGTAGAAACAGAGTTTAACCTTGTTAGCCAGGCTGGTCTCGATCTCCTGACCTCATGATCTGCCTGCCTCGGCCTTCCAAAGTATTGGGATGACAGGTGTGAGCCACCATGCTCTGCCCTGAAGAATTCTTTATGATTGCAATCCATCGCAAATCTCTTGTGTGTGTTTGCAAACTTTCAACTGAAATACTGAGTGAATTGTTGCCTCTGCAATGACAAAATTTTGGTGCTGCCCCCTCCTCCTTTCTTTCCTGCTGTATAATGGCTGTCATTTTTCATTGATATGATTTAAGAGACTGGAAAAAGTAAACTATTCTTCAACTCATTCCTCTTAAAGTGATAGAAGAACCAATTTTTCCTGTGATCTGCTTTCAAATCACTCTCACCGGCTGTGAATCTCCTCCTGACACAAAGTTATAAGTTGAAAATTTCTCCCTCAGTTGGTTTATACTTAGCCACCCTTTTGAAATTAGGTTCCATTTACTTTATTGGTTCTAGGAAAATACAGGCTATTTTCAGACCCATTTTTGCTTCTTCCTGATTGGAATGGAAGGGGAGGAGGGGCAGGGACAGTTTCTCTAATTTGCTGGCGAACTGAAAAATACTCCAAAGACCCTTGTTCAGTCTTCCCGAGTAGATTTGCCTTTGCCAAAGGATACAAATACACTTATTTTAACTTTGCCAGCCATTGTGTCAATGTCTAATTTGGGACCATATTAACAAAAAAAAAGTTGACAAAATTTAAGTTATTGAGGGAAACAGATCCAGCCAAAGCTGGCACTGGCGTTACTGATGGACATTGATAGTGATTGGATTAATTTTAAGTGATTGTATGAAAGGAGTTACTTATATTACCTAAGAAGGTGCCAAAGGGAAGAAAGCAAAGCAGGAAGAAGATAGAGTTCTGGAATTCAAGAAATCTCGGCTTGAGTTTTGATAATCATTAACCAGCTATGAGTATTTGGAACAATTTCTCAATGTCTTAATATGTAAAATGAACTTACACCAGTGCTGTTTGAACTTTAATGTGCACTTGAATTTTCTGGGATGTGGTTAAAATGTAAACTCTAAAGTAGGTCTATGGGTGAAGTCTGAGATCCTGCACTTGTAACATCTTTCAGGTGATGCAGATGCTGCGAGTCAGAGGACCACACTCTGAGTAGTGTCCTCATTGGATAATTCTTCTCATGCTACCTTCCAGATCTAGAAGTAGGTAGATAACTATATAAGTAAATAAATAACATTCTTAAACTATTCTGATGAGCTCTGTTAGGAAAGATACTGAAGTCCAAATTTTATAAATTAGCATGTGAATGTGGAACGGTACTAAGTGGATTCTTTACAATTTTACACCCACTGAAGGAAAAAATGTCAACCACAGAAGTAAGATCTGTTGGAGAAATGGGCCTTCTGATTATTTTTCCAAATTATTGTTCTTTGCTTATTGGATACATCCTAATCCCACTTTAAAATTACCCAGAAAAAACCTGTAATGAAGGTTTCTCATTTTGTCTGTCAGCCAGAGAATTATTTAGGCTTTTTAAGTTTTTCTTAAATGTATGGTAAACAAACAATTGGTTGTGTTACTAATAATTTTTTAAATTGTCAACCTAGTAATTTGCTTTTAAACTGTTCGTATTGTAGTATAAATTACTAATTTTCATCCTAAGACTGAATCTACATTCCAGCTAGCGACACAGACTATTAATGTATATTTGCATGCAACTGATGAGAAACACTGCATTGAAATCCTAACCGGAATTAATGTAGACAAATCAAAAAGGCTTTGTAGTTTGTCTGATGTGTGTGGGTTGGTTTGTACACCCCAAGACACACTTATAACATTAATAAACATGATGGTTAGAATATGAGTCTGAATATAAATTTGGCTTTCTGCTGTTTTATGTTTAACTGGTTAGCTTTTATGAGATTTCAGAGCATTCAAGTTTTCACTCAGAAACATAGTCACTTGTGATAGGTTGCAGCTTTCTGGCAGTAACAGCCAGAACAAGCTGCCCAGCTCTCCTTCTGAGGAAGTCATTTTCAGGTTTCATTCCCCAAAGACTAAACCAGCAGCAAAGTCAAAGATGTGGCTTCCTTGCAGTGTATGCTTTGGCCACTCTCACTTTGATGAAATAGAAAGAGGTGAACAGGGCAGCCGTGCTTCTATTTCACAAAAGAAAACAGAAAAGTAGAGGAGAGGATTTTATTTACAGTGAACATCAATGCCTCCTGTTAAGTGTCAAAAAAGTTTCTTCCTAGAATATGAATCTTTTGAAGGTATTTAAAAAAACAACTTTACATCTTCCTCACAGGACAAAATAGAAAACATTCTTAGGGTTTTTGTAGTAAGTACTATATTATAATAATCCTACTAAAATTTAAGCTAACACGAATTTCTGTATGGTGCCACATTAATAATAAAAGCCATCAGAATACATTGAATTGAAACCTGACTTTGAACCAGTCAGGGTTCTCTGGGACTCAATATTTTTTTCTTCAAAATATTGGTTTCAGTATTCACTAAGTTCCTACCCTCCCTGAAGTTCTTTGATGAGTTTTTCAATGATATTTTAGTGTTCTCATGTTTATTTACAAATTTCAAAATCTGCCTACTGCTCTTCTTC
This sequence comes from Macaca nemestrina, assembly GCF_043159975.1. NCBI lineage: Eukaryota > Metazoa > Chordata > Mammalia > Primates > Cercopithecidae > Macaca > Macaca nemestrina. The sequence continues at coordinate 46,032,304 of NC_092139.1, forward strand.
ACATATGTTGTTTTTCATATTTAACATTTTTCATAACTGGGCTGTTCCCTCGATAAAAGTCCAGTATATAGTTTCCTGTTTGATATTAGGGCCTCAGAACTGAACACAAGTCTTGTGGTCCAGGATGCAGAAGAGGGCTCTGGGAGAGCAGACAGGTGGGCCAAGGTAATGTGAGTGTGCTCTTTCTAGCTGGTATCTTGGCAAGTAAGTTTGCCTTGTTAGAAAGCTGGGCTCCTGGGAGAGGAGTTTCAAACTGACCAAGGATAATTGTTTTGTAAGAGCCATTTTTAGATGGTTAGCCATTGGCTCAGAGAGGTGCTCAAGGAGAAAATGAAGTCAGTGGTATGTTGGGGCTGACTCAGCTCCTGTAGCCCTGGAAGGTCAATCATGCACCTCTACTCAATCCCATATTCAGTGACTTCGTATCTGTGGCTTGGAACTGGTTACAACGGGTATATTTACATCTTGGAATTAGCAAATGCCACAAATCAGGATCCTTATTGTAGTCAGTTGTTAACAATTTACAAATATGACAACTGGATATCTCACAACCAACACACACATTCAGAATTTTTAAGTGTCTTTTCATCAAGGCAGAGAATGGGACTAGAACTTCCCTCTCCCAAATGTCCATCTTTTATGATTTATTCCCCAATCTAGGATGTCTTCACAATTAATTTGTTTAAGTGTGTAAAATGTATTATTTTTATAATTATATATTTATATTTTATAATTATTAAAGGATTGCACATTCATAATGCATTAAAATGAATTATAAATGGAAGAGACAAAGTAATCATCCATATTTACATAATCCAAATTATTACTATTAGTGATATTATTAGTAGTATATTACTATCAGTATAATTTTTCCTATAAGCAATCCTGTGAAAATTGAATACAGGTAATTTGCTTAACCTATGACTCTTCTGTGTCTTAGGTTTCTTCCCAATTTGCTATTATAAATAATACTGTGGTGAGCAACTTGATGCAACTTAAATAGCATAGAAAGACTGTGAAGTGGAATATAAAATGTTTATTTGAGCCTTGAACCCCTTGAATTGTTGACGAAGTAGGGGAGAAGATGGCGTGAACAGTTTAATCATGGCCAACAAAAATTCAGCTGTCCATAGAGCAGTTTGGAGAGCCTGGTGATTTACGGAAGTCTTCTAAATACCAACTGAATGGTGTATGTGGGTGTGTTGTGATGTTCTGCCAGGTGGTTTTGAAAAGAGCTTTCCAAGGTTTAAATCAACCCTATCATCAGAATCAGAGCAAATACCAGCTATTTTTTTCATACCCTAATTCTGGACCTGATTGGGAACACCTGTTAGGAATATTTTTCATTTGATGCATATTGAGTCAAACAACATGGCCACAAAGAGTTTGGTAACAGCAAAGGTAGAGCCTTGTGTTAGTGGGTGAGGCAAAAAGTTTCTGTGAAGCCTTGTTTGCCAAATCCACCTCCAGATTGCTGGGCCAGCATGTTCCTGAACCTACCGCCCAGGCAGCACAGCTATCTGGTACATTGTGTACCCGATAGCTGTGCTTTGAATGGATTTGTGTACATCTCCACCTGCTCTGTTCACCCAAGTGAAGGTTCTGTTGCTGAATGCATTGGTTCTGAATTTATTAAATTATTCATTTAATTTGATTCACCAGACATTTAATGTGCAAGTGTCCACTGCAAGGTAGGCTTCTGTGGCTGTTTAGAAAGTTGAGCAGACACTGCCCACATTTTTGAGACTGGCAGTCTAATAGAGGTGACAAGAGGTATTAAAATGCCCCGAGTAGAAGGTACATGGGATGGAGGCCATCATAAGAATTACCACTAAGATACGAGAACAGGGTTTGAAAAAAAGAGATAAATCTGAGTGAGGAGATGTGAAACAACGCCTTCATCAGAGTAGTGGCATGGGTAATTTTTCAACTTGTGAACACAGAATAAAGAAATGCTAAGGAGAGCGAGTTTCAAGAACAAACAGGAAGCTAATAACAATTGCTCATTCCTAAGATCTATTTTTTACTTACAACACTTCTGACACCAAATGTGTGGGTTTTCCACACCAAGCAATTCTCTTGCAGATACCAGCTGTTTCCTATAATTTTATTTAATTCTGACCCTAATTACCTGGTGTTAGTACAGATCCCACATGTTAAGGGCTCAGTCCCACAAGGTTGCCATCCTGCTTCAGACCAATTATAAGTAGTGGGTCCTTAGGTTACCCATACTTCTAACTTGGCTACATGTTGTGGGTTCCCACAACCCCCTTCTCAGGCTTTATAATTCGCTGCAACAGTTCACAGAACTCAGGGCAATACCTATGTTTGCCAGTTTATTGTAAAGGATATTAAAAAGAGTTGGCAGATGACAAGGTGCGTAGGGTGGGGAAGGGTCCCTCAATGCAGAAACTTCTGTCCATGTTGAGTGGGGGTGCACCACCCTCCCAGCACAAGAATCCAGAAGCTCATCAAATCTTACTGTTCAAGAGTTTTCATAGAACTTAATCTCCAGCTCCCCATCCTTCCCAGAGGTGGGCAGGTGGGGATAAAAGTTTCAGTCTTCTAATCACTTGGTCTTTCTTATAGCCAGCCCCATCCTGAGACTATCTAGGGTACCTGCCATAAGTCACCTCATTAGCCTAAACTCAGGTATGATCAAAAGGAGCTCCTTATGAATAATAATAGACATTCCTATCATTCAGAAAATTCCCAGGGTTTTAAGAGCTCTGTGCCAAGAACAAGGGGCGAGGACTAAATATATTTCTTATGATGTCACGCTTATAATGTTATGGTGCTTCTTGATAATGGGCTTTCATATATGTTATCACAGTTAAGGTAGGAATAGAAACATGCTGAATTGGCTCAGCTTAGGTTTGAGGGACAGAGGGGAAACTGTTTCTGGGACAGTTCATTGTTGCTACACCACAGATGATATGCTCATTTGGATTCTCTCAAGAGCAGATCTCAAGATAAAGATTTTAAGTAGTCTATTTGGGAAATAATCCAAGGAAGCAGGGTGAGGGAACTGGGGAGTGAGGCAGGGAAGGGAGGAAAATCAACCAAAGAAACCTGAGTTAGCAGATTACTCCTAGGGCTAGGACAAGTGTGAGGAGAGGAAAGCTCACCCAGGTTGCTGAATTTATGGGATTGCCAAACACTCGGTAGTTAGTATAGATAATATTATAATATAGTATTTTAAACCATCAAAATTAACACGAAAAATCCATGATACACACAGTATTACAATTTTAAATAAGGACAGGATCTAACAATACTGTGTTGGGCTATATAGGAGCCTGTGGAAAAAGACAATGTGTAACAATACCTTTCTTTGTATTTTTAAGATGAGAAATTTTTTCCAGAATATTTAAGTAACTGAAAAAGAAATTGTAAAATTTAAAAGTAGAAGCATTAAAATTCACGCCATTATTTTAAACTTAAACATTGTATTTATATCAAAAACATTTAACTGTACTTTTACTTTATTGGTTTCCATGGAAGCAAACATTAGTAATATTTTTATTAAAATCATTAGCCATTTAAAAATACATAAAAACAAGTACACAGAAGCGTACATATTTCCTTTTGCCTCAGGCTTCAATATGGCATACATGGCACTGGTTATCACTGTGGACTTAAACTGCTCGGGATCCTCAGAACTGTCTTATTGAGAAGGTAGGAAACTTAGGCTTGTATCCACCAACTCCTGCCCTCATTGTTTAGAGCTCTTCCTGTGGGGGTTGACTCTGGCACTCTCCACCATGCCCCCAGTGGGGAGGCCAAGACCTGTTGGAAAGGCACTATCGTTGTCTGCTGTTGAAGCCTTGATGAGCATTCAAGAACCACCGGCTTTTACAATGTAGCCCTTTGGAAGCCCCAAGGGTTTTGAAGAAGATGTGGGATAATGATCAGAACTCCACTTCAGAGACATTTTTATGGAGCCAGACACAATGACTCACTCCTGTAATCCCAGCAACTTGGAAAGAAGAGGTGAGAGAATCACTTGAGGCAGGAGTTTGAGACCAGCCTGGGCGATATTATGAGACTCTATCTCAATTAAAAAAAAAAAAAACTTAAAAAATATTGTAATGCATTCACTATGTATAGTGGGTTGGGGAATGAGAGAAGCTGAAAGCAGGAAGGGTGATTTAGAAGCAACTGCAATGCCTTGGTTGGGAGAAGATGTGGGTCTGAGCTAGGAGAGTATCTATAGAGCCAGAAAGAAAAGAGAAGGGGGAAAAAACAGAGCAGGACTTGAGCCATCGTGTTCTGGCCACCAAATGAATGTATTAGGTCAAAAGAAAGGAAGATGTACAGATGAGGCAGTTGTTCCTTATCAATGGCTGAGATAATGGTGGTTCTGTTTTTAGAGATGAGCGCTTGAGGAAAAGGGCAAATTCGGTGAGGGAGAGGTTTTGATTGCAGTCGGGACAGAGAATTTCAGGTTGGACTCACATGTCCACGGACACAAAAGATTTGGAGGGCCGAGGGCCAGGAAATTGCAGAACTCTTTTTGCCTACTTTGATGTTCATGGTATAACAGTTGTGGAATATTTACAGCTTTGAAGGAGCTTGATCCCTGCCCCCACACCCCAAGTCAATGGGAAGCCATGGGGTTTTGTGGAATAAAAGGCTGTGGTTTCCATATTGGACACCTTGAGAATGGTAGCAGAGGCAAAGTGAAAGTGGAGATTAGATTGGAGGCTGCGGCAGGAGTCTCAGTGAATAAGGATGGTGGTTTGGACATTTATGGGTGTATGTCATCTCACATGGGCCACTGGCCTTCTGGAATATTTACATTACCATGCGCATGCAACATCCAAGTGGGGAGGTGTTTTAGGCATTTGAAACCGCTTGTTTTAGTTCAAGAGAACATTGGTGCAAAGTACAAAATTTGGGGAAAATGACATAATTTGTGCACCATTACCCAGAGGCAGTGGATACAGATGTGATTCAGGAAATAGAGTAGAAAATATAGCACAGAACCTCAGACAAGACTATCGTGAGTTGAATTGCGTTTCCCCCAAAATATGTCAAAGCCCTAACTTCTAGTACCTCAGAATACAATCTCAGTTGGAAATAAGATCATTGAAGATGTCATTAGTTAAGATGTGGTCATTCTGGAGTGGAATGGGCCCTTTATCCAATGGAACTGGTGTCATTATAAGAAAAGGAAATGTGGACATAGTACAGACCCACGAAAAGATAATATGTAGCAACAGAGGTAGAGATGGAAGCGATGCCGCTTACAGTCAAGGAACACCAAGGATCCAGCCTACCAGCAGAAGCCAGGAAGAGGCAAGGAAGGATTCTCCACAGAGTCTCGGAGGGAGCATGGCTCTGCTGGCACTGTGATGTCAGTCTTCTGGCCTCCGCACCTGAGAGAGATAAATGTCCATTTTTTTCAGCCACCCTGTTTGTGGTACTTGGTTATGGCAGTTCTAGGAAACTAATACAAAGATCTTATTTTAGAGGTGAGAGAAAATGTAAATGAATGAGGTCAAGAAGGACTGGTGAGAAATACGAAAAAAGAAGGTGGAATGTATGAATACTGCAACCACAAAAATTAAGTGTTTTAAGAAAAAGGTGTTGAGGAGGGTAAATGTACCTGAGCAGTGAAGGAGAAGAATTGAGCCAAGGCTCTGCTAATTGTTCACCTTAGCGAGGGTGGGTGAGGCATGGAACCCAGAGGATGAACAGAGAGGGAAAGGCAAGACTGTGGAGCCACGGTGTACAGTCTCTATATTGAGACATTTGGAGGAGGAGACAAATCAAGAAGAGATGGAGCAAAGATACAGTAAGGTGACAGTTGAAGGCACAAGGCTTTATTTTTTAATTTTATTTTCTTCCCTCTATGTCTTTTTTTTTTTTTATTAAGGATAAGAGAGGCTCACACTTATTAGCTGAAAGTAAGTTTGTAGTTACTAAGACCAGAAATGAAAAAATAGAAGCAATGAAGTGTGCAGGCTTCTAAACAAGGCAGGATGAGATAGGATCAACACTAAGGATGTGAACCAGTTTAGAGACAAGGAAACAGTGATGAATAGAAATGCTGGCCTGGATGACAGCTTTGCCACAATCCTTCACCAGCTGTCTCACCTCAAGCCAGTTACTTTGCTTATGTAAATCTCAGATATCCCAAGTACAAAATGCTGTACAGATTAAATGAGACAATGAACTGTCAAGTTTACCACATTTTCTAGAACATATTAAATAATTTATATAAAATATATAATATACATATTATATGTGAAATACTATTATATTTTATACATAATAGGTATATTGTATATATAGGGTACGGTAGGAATATTTACATCATGGAACATATTGTATTGTATATACATATATTTTATATACATATATGTATGTTATTATATATGTATATATTATATATAAAATTTTATATAGTATATATAATAATATTTATTATATATTTTGAAATATGTTATTTAAATACATGTTTCTATATTATATACTACATATTTGAATATACATATATTTTGAAATATATTATTCAAATACATATTGTATATAATATATTATATATTATATAATATATAATATATAAATAATTATAATATATTTTATATATAATATATAATATGTACACATATTATATAATATACACATTAGATATAATATATAAAATATTTCAAAATATATAACATATTATATAAAATATATATAACATATAACATGTTTTGAAATATTTTGTGTATTATATATAATGTGCATATTATATATTATATACTTGAATAATATATACTTCAAAACAGAGCTTGCCCAATAGATAGTATTCAGCAAAATTACATTTCCTTCATACTTTCATTCCTTTTTGATGAGACAAAATAGAAAGGAGGATTTGGATATATACATAGATTAAATCTGAAGTAAAGGAAGAAACTAGAGGGGAAAATAGATGACTTATCTTTGGTCATGAAGTAGAAATTGATGAGCTTTGTCCTCTGAAAAACTGGTGAGGAATCACATGAACAGAAAAGATTCAGGGCAAACACTGAGTGGAATGAAATGAGGAAAAACAAAATGACTACAGAGCAACCTTAAGAACCCTTGGAGGCAGAATGAGACACATTTGAGGATCTTAAGGGTTAAACTGACTTTCTCTACTGTAGTGGGAAGCCCCTAAGATCAACCCCAGTGATATCCACTGCCTGCCTGGTATCCACACCCTTGGGTAATCTCCAACTCGCATGTGTGAGCTGGACTTCCTGACACAACTAACAAACAGAACGCAGAGCAAGGGATGGGATGTTACTTCTAATGTTAGGTCGTTAAAGACCATGACTTCTGTCTTGGGTGCTCCCATTCTCACTCTTTTGTCACTTACCTTCCAAGGAAGCCAGCTGTCATGTCATGAGGCAGCCCTGTGGAGTGCATGTGCGGTGACGGACTCCAGCCCTCAGATGGGGCTATAGACCCACCCGTGGCTTGACGGCAACCTTGTGAGAGACTTCGAGCCAGGGTCACGTGGTTAACTAAGCTGCCCAGGTTCCTGAACTACAGAAACCATGAGACAATGTTTGATGTTTTAAGCAGCTAGGTTTTGGGTAATTTGTTACTCATCACTAGATAACTATAATAATGTACTCATTATCCACTAACAAGCTGAAACAGAGGTATCTTACAAAGGCCTTTTCCTGGGGTTGGGGACCAGGTAGCTGCATCAGAGAAAAGACATTTTTTTCAGGGTCTTCAGAAGTTCAGTGCCCTTTCCTGTAAAATGCACCAACTTTTTCCTGGTGAAAGGACATTTATGTAGTTCAAGAGCATTGGCTCCCACTGAACTTGTGAAGGAAAGGGTTGCAGCTGTCAGCTTTTACCCCATTTGAAATTGTCAGTGCCCTGTTGCCTGCTGAGTGTGATAATGTCAGAAGCCCTGAGGCTGCCATCCACGTTTAAGACATCTCACTACTCAGTCACCAGCAGGAAGTGCTTCTACCCAGATGTGCCTCTTAGTTGGGGTGTTCACAGATACCCATTTGTCTAGTTCATTAGTGACTGTAATGTAAGAATTTTCTGGAAATGACACATTGGGGTTAAGTGGGAGAGTTCATTTGAAGGTCAGTTCACAGTTCACATCTTAGAGGGATGGCCTCCCCTTGGGCTGGAACCCATAAGCATGTGTATCTTTTGCACTTCAGGATTCCTGGAGATTGTGGAATGTAACTAGCACAAACCAGATAAACATGTAGGCAATGTGGCGTATTTTGAAAACTAATGCATGTCTCATGGGGTTTGATTTACCACTGTCTTGGCCTGTGGGTAAGTCTGTCCTGCTAGTTATCCCAAAGATGTAATCCTCTCCTACCTTTATCTTTAGGACTACTTTTCATTTAGGGTCTTCTAGGTCTCTTTAAATGCAGTGAAGAGAAATTTCCACATGGAGTAAGTTGATTGCTGACTTAGCAGTTTCAGAAGCCATTTGGAAATCTAGCTACTGTTGAAAGTTGTTCTTTAATAGACGACAACGGGCAGAACAACTAACATCTCCACCACAGGAAACACAGTACTTGCTGAAATGCACTGGACTATTTGTGGGACCTGATTCATATCCTGCACAACTCCAGGGGGCATGAGATGGAGCTCACCTGAGTGGATGCACCTCTCCAAATCCTGTCTCCACACTTCCCATGGTTTCACCATGTTCTCCTTCTAAACCTCTATTGTCCATAATTTGTCTTATACTCTGGAAAGTTTTTCCTGTTTAGTGAGAAGAGAAGACTTTCTCCTAAAGCTACGACCTCTGCTCCAGGTTTTTGGAAAAATAAAGAAGAGTAAGAATTAATTTTTTTAAATTTATGTTTTTTCTACATCATCTCTTCCTTGTTGTCTCGAATATACAATTCCTAAGCTGACTGGACAGAGACAAGTGCAAGGAATCAACTAAAAATGGCTTAATGCTTCAAATATATTATCTTTGTATTATCCACATATGCATAAATACATTTGTAGCACCTAGAAGCTATTTATGATGCAGCCATTTCTATAAACAGTAATTTATAAATAATTGATGTGGTTTGGGGTCCTTAAAGTGATTAAGCTCTACAGCTTAGCATCCTGGGACAGCCATTAAAGTCAGAACATCACAATTCTGCACCTGTAGTCCCTGGGGTGCCCCTGGGATTTGCTCAGGCTGTAATAACAATAATTGCAGCTATTTGTTGAGCCCTGATGCTGTGAAAGACCCTGTTCTAAGGACTGAATGCTTTTCATCCATTATCAATATTCCATATATAACTCTACAAAGTATTATTTTTTCTCATGTTACAAATGAAGAATCTAAAGCTCAGAGAGGTGAAGCAATTTGTTCAAGGTCTCCTAGGTAAAAATTGGCAGAGCTGATACACAGACCCAAGTCTGTCTGATTCCAGAGACCTGGGTCTTTCTGCTCTACCATTGGATTGGCTTGTATTTTCCCCATGAGGCCAGGACATGTGTACAGGCAGTTTATTCGTGAGGTGATCCTAGAGATTAGAAGAGGAACAACAGAGAGTGAGGAAGGGAGGAAGAGCCAATATGAGAAGCATTTTCTTGGGGTCAGTGCCATGGAAAACTTGGATTCAATCCTTTCTAGAACTTTCTAAACAACTTACAGATGTCTTTCAGAGTCTTCCATTTGAGAACCAACAGGGAGAAATGATTATCCCCCCATATTTGAGGGCTGTCTCTGGAGGTCCTAGAAGCCCTGCACTTCCAGGAAGTCCATTCATGCCTGATGAGTGGACCGTGTTGCTTCTGAAGCATGAGGGAAGCCCCATAACAGAAAGAGAAAGACTCACAGGAAACAACTGAGACAAGACACAGCGGGCACAGAGTAAGTCTACGCCTATAAGGACCTCCCTGCTGTACCCACACCTGGGATTGTAGTGAGGCTGAGACTGTGAGCTGGGGTGCCAACGTCCTCTAATACAGTCACACTCCCCCAGATTCAGCTCTTTCAGGCCACACTGACCATGTGAAGCCATGCGAAGCCTTCTGTTGCATTGACACCCCAGTGATAAACCACCCCCACCCCACAAATTAAGTCTTTGAGGATTTTCTTCCTTATTGAAAATAGCAGATAGACCAATGAGATCCTGAGTTTGTTGTTGAAATAGGTGCTGTTTTCCAATGGTAAATAGGAGGCTAGAAGAATTTGGTTAAAATATTCTCCTATTCAAGATATAAATAACTTGATGTTCTGTGTCATGTTGCCATGAGACCGAGTAAACAAAGGCACAGCTTTGATTCAATAACTCAGAAGGAGTGAGATTTCACTCCACTTGCAAACAAGTGAGCGGGTCTGCCACAGTTTCAGGGAGGCAGGCAGAATATAGGAGACTCCTGTGTCAGAGACAAAGGACTTTCTTACTCAGGGCACACCAAGCAGCATGAATATTCACTTATTTTTGTCAGTTCTGCTTACCCTCAAGTCCAATAGAGGCTATGCAGATGGGCCCAAATGGATGCCTATACATGTAGGCAGGTCGCATTACAGAAGGGAGGAGAGACCTTGAGCTTAAGGAATCTGAAGAGTATGTATTGGCAGGCAAGCTATCCCTTTGCTCAGAGGAAGACATTATTTTATTATCCTGGATAGTAAAAATGCCTGCCTTTTCCTCTAGAAGGAGATACTATACCTTTCCTCCAAGGATATAAGCAAACCTCCCCTTGATATCAGAGGGAGACCCTATCTTTGTCTTTGAAGGCTGCTAAGTTTACAAATATCATTGAAAGGATAACCTGGAACAAAAATCAGATTATGCCTCACTTACAAGATGTGCAGAAATGCAAGAGACCCATAAATAATTTCCTTTAATACTTTGTTTGTAGTCTAGTAGCAACAGAATCGACCTCTGGTTGACAGTACATAGATTTTTTTACTGCCTTAGTGACACATGACACATTTCCTGACTTTGGAGGGATGGAGGATGAAAGCACAGGCCTAAAATACTTGGATTTGCAGCAATTTTGAATGGAGAGAGAAAGAAGAGGATAGTAGGATGGTGGGGGTGGGAAAATAAAGAAATAAGGAGAGAGAATCAGAGAGAAAGTATATGACATATTCAGAAGAGGAGATGGAGATATAGAAAGCTTGGGTGGGTGGATGGATGGGCAGATGGAAAAATAAAGAAAGGTAAAGGCATCCATGGATGGGTATATAAATGTATCATAGATGGATTAATTATGTGAATAGAGAGATTGAGTGAGAGAAAGAGAGTGAAAGACTAAGACACAGGGAAAAACAGGGAGACAGACAGTAATTCACAGGGTCTGAGACAGAGTTAGAGAAAGACACAGAGATAGAAAGAGCAAACAGGAAGACAGAGAGACACATGGAGATACAAAGGCAGAGAAAGAATATGATTGGATGGACAGAGAGATGATGAATGAAAAAAGTGAGAATAATGAATAGATGGATAGATATATGGATACAAGATAATTAAAGAGAGAGAAAGGAAATGTAATAAGAAGGTCATGAGTCTGGGCTCTATATTCAGATCTGGTGGTTTGGGTTCTGTCACCATCTAACTGCATGGCTTTCAGCAAGTTCCTTTCTTCATCTGTCAAATGGGAATGATAATGATCATGCTGGCCAGAGGGTCAGTTTAAGTCTGAAATAAAATAATACTCATAAAGGCTTAGGAAGTTGGCAGGCACATGATAATGATATTACATAGAAAGATAACTTGTTACATCAGCTGAGACACCCATTCCTATAAATCTTACAGGCTTTAACATTTTCAGCACTCACATTAAATTTTTGCTTCCCATTGGAGCTATAGCTGAGTCTGGCAGATGTGTCAAACCCTGATAAAGCCAACATTGGCATCCAACACTCAAATAGCAATTTTATGCAAACGGGATCTTCTCATTATGTTATCCTTCTGCAATCCATAATTATTGCTTCTGAATGAATCTGAGGTTTTCTTCATTTCCGTGAAATGAGGTCACACTACTTATACAGTAAATTAAAGGCAAATTGAGCAGATGATATGTATAAAATAGGAAACATGCAGTTTTTAGGGCTATTGACACAGTGCTAAATGAGTTGGTTTCCAATCCAAACCAAGTATTTATATAATTTGGTTCAGCATCCCTTCATTCAGATGGAAACCCACACTCTTTACAGACTTGTTACTCTTTACTCTTTATAGAGTTAGCATTTATGATGAGGAATTGCTTCTTGAGTCCTATGATTCCAGTTTTATATCCAAGCACAGAATGTTTTACAGTTCATTCTTGCTAAGGAAAAAAAAAAAAGATATTCTTGCCTAAGTGCCTAAGTTATTTTGGTATTTCACATTATGGTGAAGTATTGCCAAATAAATTGACGTGAAAAGCACAACCTAAAATGTTTGGCTACTTCACCATGCGTTAAACAATCTTCTTTTGGGCTGCTTCTTTAATTGTTCTTCATACATCTAAACATTTACATTTCAAAGGATGGTTATTATAATTTTGAGGACACACAAATAACTAATTCAATTACTCACTTTTAATGAGGGTGAAATGAATAAAAATTATACTGATTTAGAAAAAAATATGTGTTTTTTTTTAAAAAACTTCTTTGCCTCCCTTATCTCTTAATCCTCATTGGCCTTATGAGTAAACAATTACGCAGATGGTACAACTTGAAGAGCAACATCATAGTGCCTATGAAAGAGCTTCACAAGGATTCCTGTCCTTTTTCCATTAAATATCTCTTTAGTCATGAATTTCTACCATTAGATTGTCTTTAATTTGGTTTAAATAGCCTTTTCTACATAAACCCTATTTCTTCTTAGAGACAGAAAGTCTCGCTCTGTTCACCCTGGCTGAAACATAGTGGTGCAATCATAGCTCACTGTATACTGGAACTCCTGGGCTCAAGTGATTCTCCCACCTAAGCTTCATGAGTAGCCAGGACTACAAGCATGCACCACCATGCCCAGTAATTTATTTTTTGTGAGGTGGGGAGGGCGTGGGTAGAGATGAGGTCTCACTATGTTTCCCAGACTGATCTTAAACTCCTGGCCTCAAGCCATTCTCTCACTTCAGCCTCCCAGAGTGTTGAGATTACAGGCATGAACCACTGCACCTAGCCTATAGATCACTTTTGAAGATGTAAACACATCTAAATAGGAAAGTTTCAGGTATGCTTGAGGTAAAATCACTTTGTTTAGATCATTTTCCTTTCTAAGCATTCAGATTCAACAAACATTTTTGAACCTAACTTTAGTGTTGGTCTTGGTGAATTGACACAGTAAGGAAAGGAGGCTTGTCACTCATTCATTCATTAATCTGCCCGTTGTTCATTGAACTCTTACTATGTGTTACACACTGTGCTATACAACTGAGTATATTATATAGACTTTTTCCTCATGGGATATACAGTTTATTTAGTGAGGTGATTAATATGTAAATAACCACAGAATTAATATCTACAGATTGCAGTGACCTCAGTGAAGGAGAGTTGCAAGGAGTTACAATGATCTGAAAAGATTCTTTAAGAATGTGAAAGTCACCAAAAGTTAACTTTGCTAGGGCCATGGAGCTAACCAAGACAGCAGGCTCATATTTAAAGGATCAAATGCTTCTGAACAAGAAGTAGAAACCTTTGCAGGAAAGAGAAAAACAGCAGCTTGATGGTCTAGTGAGCTAAATATTAAAAGCAAAGTTTGCCTGGAAAGTAAGATTCCATTTACTATTTTCTCTGGTCCAGAGTGTTGCTTTCTTATTTCTTTTCAAATAAGAAAACAGGGTCAGAGTGATTTCATGATTTATCTAATGTTACACATCTAATCTGTGGTTATATCTAGACCTTGACCCAAGTTTCTTTAGCCCCAGAACATGTTAGAAACATCCTGTCTCATAAACAAAGGTATAAGAACAGCACTGCCCTAACGCTTGAAATTACTGAATGTGATGCTAAACATATGTCTGATTTGTGTACAGATTTGCAGAGAAAAGGTATATGTTGGGTTATGTTACAGTAACAAACAAACCTCAAATGTCAGTGGTTTAAAGCACCAATAATTTGTTTCTAATGCATGTTATATGTCTACTGCCTGTCAATGGTAGGTTCTGCTCATTGCTGCTACACATGGAGCAGTCACCATTGCAGACATTGCTTCTCATCATGCCAAAAGGAAATATAAAGCTTTAGAATGTCTTCCAATTAAATTCTCCAGCCTGGAAGTGACACAGTGCTGCTTCAGCTCATAACTTATTGATTAGAACTAGTCATAAAGCCCTATTCTTTCTGCTGGAAGATGCAAAGACAGAGTGTTTGGCAGAAACTAATGACTCCCACAGATGCCAGGATTTAGACTTCTTTTTTCCTGTCATTTATCCACCAGTTATTTATTGGGCACTTGTTATGTGAATATAACAGTATATTCATCCACTATTAATGCATAATTATCACAGAATCTCACTGACATACAACAATAAGCATTATTTTTCTCCTGTTCATGTGTTCAGTGCCTCGGGTCTGTCTGATCTAGCTTGTGCTCAGCTAAGCAAGACTGCAGGCTATAAACTGTTTAGGTTGTATGGTTCTATGACATATAGCCCATATTCTCCTGACACCAGTGGCTGCATGAGGCATGTGATTCTCATGGCAATGGCAGCAGTATAAGAAGGGTAGTGCAGACATGCAATGCTCCTTTAAACTTAAGACTTGGAACTTCCATGCTGTCACATCTGTCTACATTCCACTGATCAAAGGAAGCCTGTGGCCAAGCCCAACAGCAAGGGTGGGCAGAGAAGTACAATTCACCTCTCTTGGGACAAACTGCAAAGCCTGGGACAAAATACAGAGATTCATAACAGGGCAACATTTCAATCAATACAAGCATAAATCAGACTGAAATTCTTAACTTTGTGTAGCTTATATTCTGTAGAAAAATTATTGATAAGGAAAATATGTAAAATTTTAGGTGAATATGACTGTTAAAGAAAAGAAAATAAAGCAAGGGACTGGTTATGGTGGCTCCCACCTGTAATCCTGACACTTTGGGAGGCTGAGGCAAGAGAATCCCTTGAATTCAGGAGTTCAAAATCAGCCTGGGCAACATAGGGAGACCCTGTCTTAAAAATCAATAAATTTTTTTTTTAAATTAAGCAAGTTTTAAGGAGATTAAGAAGAACAATCATGGAAATAGTGGTTGACATTTTAGACCAGGAAAGAAGACCTTGCAAAATAAAATGACAATCCAGTACATTTATTAATGGAAGTGAAAGAGGCATCATGTAGATATCTGAGGAAAATCAGGAAGAAGAAACTACAAAGGCTGTTGGATGTTGGGTGCCTATATGGCATGCTTGAAGAGCAGAAAGAGGGTGAGTGAAAGTCAGTGAGCAACAGCACATGAGAGATAAGCTCATATTGTTTGGGATCAGTAAAACATTTTGTCTTGTAACTCTGAACGAGGTGAAGGTCCACTGGGATATTTCCAGAAAAAGAATGATACCGTCTACTTATCCATTTTATTAGACCAATCTGGCTAGCCTTTGGGAAATGGACTATTGGCGGGAAAGAAATAGAGACCAGCTAAAAGATTATTACACTATTAAAGGGGAAAAATAATGGTGGCTTAGGGAATTATCATAGCAGTGGATGTGGTGATAAAGCATTGAATCGGTTGAATTCTGGAAATGCTTTGAAGTTGAGACAATCAGGTTTGCTGACAGATCATATTTGCAGTATGGTGTTAGGAATAATGGCAAGGATTTTGGCCTGATCAACTGCATAATAAAAGCGTTGCCATTCCCTGAGAAGGGGAAAGCTTTGTGAGGAGCACGTGAAAAGGGAAGATCTGGAATTTAGTTTGGGAAACGTAATGCTTAAGGTGCCTGTTAGTTGCCCAAGTGGAAAGGTCAAGTAGGCTGTCAAATAAGCAAGATAAGCAGAGGATAGGTTCAGGCTAGGGAGATCAGTTTAGAAGCCTTCGCATATTTGTATGCTTGCATGTATGTCTGAAGCTATATGAGGTCATGAAAGTAGATGAGATCACCAAGAAAGTGAGTTTAGATGAAATAGTGACAAAAGCCAGGTCCTGAACCATGGGGCACTTCTAATTTCCATATGTAAGAACCAGCAACAGAGATTTAGAATAGATGGCTAGAGTATAAAAGAGAAATGATGAGAGTGTAATGTGATAGACATCAAGTGAAAAAAGGTTCTAGAGGAGGAGGAAGGTTTCAACTATGCCCAAAGCTCCTGATGTGTCAAGTAAGAACACATAACTTTTAGGCTGAGCAATGTGGAAATCATTGATGATTTTGTGAGAACAGATTAATTGAAATGATGAGCAAAAGGTTTGTCAGAATGGGAAAATGAGATAAGAGAAATTGATGACAGTGAGAAAAGATCACTCTTTCAAGGAGTTTTATAAAAGGGGAGTGTGAAAGTTTTCTGGAGACTGATGGGATATTAAGGGAGAATAATTTTCTTTATGGTTGGGAAAAAATATCATCATAAGACCCACTAGAGCAAGACAAAACAATGATACACCTGTGAGGAAAAAGTTCTTGGATTGATGGCCTTGAGGTGAGAAGTTTCTGTGCAGAAAGAGAGGTGTGTGCTTTGTCTATAGACATGGATCTTTCTTCCGTATGCTGAGGAAAAGAGTCAAACTCTGTAAAATATTTGAATAGATTTATTCTGAGCTCCACATTAGTGACCAATGTCCTGTGCCACAGCCCCAGGAGATCCTGAGAATATGTGCCTAAAGTTGTTGGGTTACAGCTTGGTTCTATACTTCTTAAGGAGACATCAGACACTAATCAATACATATAAGATGTACATTGGTTTCATCTGTACAGGAAGGACAACTGGAAGCAGGGGCTTCCAAGCCATAGGTGGATTCAAAGATTTTCTGATTGTCAATTCGTTGAAAGAGTTATAATCTAAAGACCTAGAATCAATAGAAAGGAATGTCTAGGTTAAGATAAAAAGTTGTTGAGACCAACGTTTTATCATGCATGTGAAGCCTCCAGGTAGCAGGCTACAGAGCTCTTATCAGAACTGAAAAGGTGCCAGGCTCTTAGTTAATTCTCTCCTGGATCAAGGAAAATACCAGGAAAGGAATGGGGATTTTCTACAGAGTGTAGATTTTCCACACAAAAGATATCTTTGCAGGGCCATTTCAAAATATGTCAAAGAAATGTATTTTGGGGGTAAAAATCTTATTCTATTTCTTTCAGGGCCTGCTATCTGTCATGTGATGCTATACGAGAATCAGGCTGGAATTTGGTGTCTTATTGCTGCAGAAATTTTATTTGATCAGTCTTAAGATCTCTGCTTCAATGTTAATGCTGGTCAACTATGCCTGAATTCCAAAGAGAGGAGTGTATAAGGGAGCATGTCTGACCCCCTTTTCCCACTATGGTCTGAACTAATTTTTCAGGTTAACTTTGGGATGCCCTTGACTGAGAGGAGGGTTCATCAGTTGGTTGGTGGCGCTTAGCATTTTATTTTGGTTTACCCATACTATCAAGAAGGAAGGCAGGTAGGTGAGATGTGCTGGTAGGAGTTAGCACAGGTCTCTTCTGGAACTTCTATTCTCCCACTGAGGAAGGAAACATTTGTCCACTGTCCAGAGTTAGTTTTCTTACTTTCAACTGATGTAGCCCCAATCAAGTACCTTCTTAAAGCTATACTGGTGCCATAATGCCAAACAAACACAATGTATTTGAAATACTCAACACAGGGAGAAAATAAGGGCCTATAGAAGTAATCTAAGACACCCGCAGCAAAGACATTTATAGCAACAACCTGCAGATGCTTTTGCGACTTGGAAAAACTGGGATTGTGAAAAAGCACAAAAATACTTGGTCTTCCTGCAGAAGGTCTTTTGTATTAGAGTCTTAGATTTGCATTCCTCTGACACTCGAGTCTGTAATTCTAAAAAGAAAGTTTATTTGCTTGAGGAAACACTGTTGGATCTTTCTGGGGAGAACAGGGGTTTCTTCACAAGCCAAAGTGTTGACAATCCCCTTCCTGAGAGTTGTAGAACCCAATCCGTTGTTGAGGGTATGCTTTGGGAGATCCTCAACAGCTGCGTTGCTTGTGGCTTTGCATGACCTTCATGTATTTTATATCCAACCTCTTCCCCTCTTGGTATTCATATACATTCACCTTCAAGTAATTGAGATCGTCAGGTTTTGCATATCTTTGCCAACGTTTTGAGAGAGACTTTTCCTTATGCTAATTAATTTAAAATCAACAATCAAATGATATTTTGGAGCATGTTCTCCCCTTCTGTATTATCCTATCTTTGAGAGCAGGGACTGTCCTCTTATTTTTGGCATCTCTTGAAGGCCCATCGTATATACAATAGGCATTGAAGAAATTAATGAATAGGTAACTTTTTCATTTCCCCCAGACATAATTAACTTTTGGCTAAGAAAGGAATGCATATGAAAAGTGCCAAAGGTTAACAGCAAGCCTGTTTAAAACAATAGCATATGTTAACTAATTATGAAAGACATTTTTTAATTTAAAAGTCTGTTTTTAAAATTATTTTTATGGCAGTTTATGTTTAATTTTACCTGCCTCACCTCTGGCTGTAGGTGACAGATTTCTATTTTAATTATGTAGGTAGTGATTACTACAAATGTGTTCAGGCTTTTTTTTTTTTTTTTTTTTTCTTTTTTTCTCTTTCTCTCTGGAGATTAGAAGTGAGCAGCCGTTAGGTGTTATCAAGTTCTCCTGGAAGTGGTAATGATACATGGTCAAATAATTAATGCTTGCCAAATGGCTGAGGCTGACATGCTTCCCCACAGCCTTGGTGTATACGGAATATTAAGCAGGGGAGGAAGTCTCTGGGATGACACACATAAGTGTGAGAGTCAGGCTTTGCATACCTTTGTTTTTTGTCCAGCCCATCTGACAAGCACTAAATTCACTCTTTAGCAGTTAGATTTTGTGGCTCACAAAGCACCCTTTTGCGTAGTGGTTTAAAACAACCATTTCATTAGTCCATGATTCTGCAGGTTGTTTAGCAATCTGGACTGGCATCAGCTGAGTGGTTCTTCTGGTCTTGGCTAGGATCACTTATTTGTCTGGGGTCAGCTGCCAGGTTGGCTGAGGACTGACTATTTCAAAATTACCTCCACTGAGATTGCTATTTTTTTACTCCAAATTCCTCTTACCATCCAGTTAGATTAGACAGAGCAGGGTTCTAGGAAAGAGCAGAAACATGCAAATCCCTTTAAGACCAAGACTCAGAACAGTCATGCTGTCACTTCCCTCACATTCTATTGATCAAAGGAAGTCTGAGAGCCAGTAACATTTAAAGGGAGGGATAGAGTTTACATCTTGATGGGAGGAGCTAGAAAATAATACTGCAAAGGGCTTGGATACAGGGAGGTTGTTTTCATAATTTAGCTAACCTACCACACCAGATAAAATCTTACTTATTTTAAAGATCTGCGTTTGCAAAATAAGTCCATCAGTTGAGTCTCCAGATGTTGAGAACCATAAACTAATGTGGATTTTGTGCTAGAGTCAGAAGCAGGGCCCAGTTTTGCTATGCAGGATGAATGTACTATTTCTTAGAGAGGGATAATGAATTATTGCTTCAGGACTGAGAGCTCTTTCTCCTGATGTTTGTTACCAATGTGAAGGCAGTAAAGGCTCATCAGGAACAAAACAAAACAAAACAAGACAAAACAAAACAAAACAGCATGGTCAATGAATGCCAAAAAAGGTCTCTACATTAAATCAGGTATGTTCTCCTTTATCAGCATTTTTTTGTCTCTCTAGACATGTAATACTCCAAGTCATCACTGCCTTGTCCTCTGCCAACCTGGACATAGTCATAAGTATGGTACTAGCTGATAGTTCCGGTGTTAGGGAAAAAAAGTTAAGGGTATTTCCATATTTATAGGGGTCTATTGAAGTTCCAAAGCCTTCATGGGCCAAAGACTTAAAGTCATAATGGTGGAAGGGCAGGCAGAGGTGCTCATACCTCTGAAAAATGTACTCTATGTAGCTTCTGGATAATTCTCCTCCTTTTTTGGCTAAGCATAGAACTGTCTCTTATTGTCAGTCCTGAATTCACTTGAGAGGAATGCTGTACAAGGCATGGCCATATACATAAAGTGAAGGTTAATGTTGGAGATGATCACTGTTGTAAGGCATCCAGTGCTATGGTGCCAGCAGTAGTACCATGTTGAGATGTAATAAATTTAGTTGTGTTTTTTTCTGTCCATCTGTTTTTGGTTCCTGTCATTTGTAAGAGGTAGATTTTCCAGCCTTTTCAGTGCCACTTATGCCTCCCTTTTCTACCAGCCCCCATGGAGGCAACTCATAGCCAATAACTAGTTTATATGAGGGTGGAAAGGCCACTCCCATGCCTCAGAGGGAACAAATCAATACTGTGTCAGAGCCCTCAGGGATCAGGCCAAGGCTCGACTCCAGTGGAGACCATATCCTTGCTCAACTCCTCCTGCCATCTTCTGTTTCTCTAATTCCTTTTCTGACAGCCCTTCCTCAATGAACCATGTACACCTGAAACCCTGCTCAGGCTTTTCTTCCGGGAAATTCAGCCCAGGACTACAGGTTTGGATATGAAAGATAATATATTAAATGTAGAGTCTAATTGCAGTAGCAATGGACTCCAAATGTCAGTGGCTTAAAACACTAAAAGATTATTTCTTGCTTACTACAGTTCGATGTACCTTTGTAGGCACCAGGTAGTCAGTCATTCAAAGACCCAGGCTCCTTCCATCCTGTTGCTCTAGCTTCACTAGCATCCTGTTTACTCAGGGGAAAGGCAGTGAGGCTCTCACTAGGGTCAAATTTAGAGGGAAGTCCTGGAAGTGGCGACCTTACTTCCACCTGCATTCCATTAAGCAGAACTCAGACACACGTGCAAGGGAGACTAGTGTATGTTGTGTAGCTGTGTGCTCAATCAGGGGAGAAGACCCTAGGGGAGGTCTCAGGGTCTACATATAAAAGAGATGGTGTGAGGAAGCAGAGCTATGAAGCTGCAGTAATTAAAAACTCCTGTGCAGAAGAACACCCCTTGCCCATTGCTCAGGCAACCATGTTGACTAAACAAAGCCTGTTTTTCAGAGCAAAATGGTCACATTTTAATAATTAAGCAAGTACCCAGAGGTAAAATGGGACTGTTCCAGGTAAACAGGATGTGGAGTCATCCCAGCTATGGCTGACTCATAGGCAGTCAAGAAATGGCTGATTCACACCACGTGGATAATAAAAATATTTTAAATGTTTCCTTGCTGGGGAAATGTCACAAAGCTGTGTTAAAGGGGAAGAAAAATAGAATATAGAATTTGGAAACTTCATGAGTCATAACTGTATTCTTCCCCAACCCCTCAAAATATTCAGAGCCTATGAAGAGTCCATGTTTTCCTCCCCACCTGGTGCTCCTTCCTGCTTTCTTTTCTGTATTCATTTTTCACAGTGGTGTGAAGTTGCACATTAATATTTGCTGTGAGACCTTTACTGATTCCCTTCAGCTGTCTGTGAAAAACTTGGGTTGTGTTGCAGATCTCTGAGGCCCTTCTGATATGGACATTCTCTGATTCTAAAGGATAAAGAGGCTCAGTTGGGACAAAGGAAAGAACCTAGCCATGCTGTTAAGAGCTGGGGGTCAGGCCGGGCGCGGTGGCTCATGCCTGTAATCCCAGCACTTTGGGAGGCCGAGGTGGGTGGATCACAAGGTCAGGAGATCGAGACCACAGTGAAACCCCGTCTCTACTAAAAATACAAAAAATTAGCCGGGCGCGGTGGCGGGCGCCTGTAGTCCCAGCTACTCAGGAGGCTGAGGCAGGAGAATGGCGTGAACCCTGGAGGCGGAGCTTGCAGTGAGCCGAGATCGCGCCACTGCACTCCAGCCTGGGCCACAGAGTGAGACTCCATCTCAAAAAAAAAAAAAAAAAGGGCTGGGGATCTAGGAGTGGAGAGAAGCAATCAGTGATGCAACATGAGTGACAACTGGTCTCCAAAGGGAGCAGTTGTGGAGGACCAGGTGTTGGATCATTTACAGATATGCTCAGGGTAAGCCAGGCACTGATGTTTTCAGCCTGGCTCACCTGAGGACCCTGTCTAAGAACCTGAGGAGGGGAGGGTGAGAATGGGGCTTATTTGTGTGTTCTCAAAATTCATATGTTGAAATCCAAACCCCCAACGTGATGGTGTTTGGAAATGGGGCCTTGGGAGGTGATTAGGTCAGAGGATGGACACCTCCATGAATGTGATTAGCACCCTTATCAGAGAGGCCACAGAGAGCTCCCTTGCCCCTTCCACCATGTGAGGCTTCATATTAAAAACAAAAAAGAGGGAGAGAGAGAGAGAAGGGAGATTGTCACCCCTCTCTCTCTCTCTATCTCTGCCATGTAAGGATACAGCAAGAAGGTAACATTTGTAAACCTGGAAGAGGGCTTTTCTCAAACCTGACCATGCTGGTACCCTGATCTCAAACTCCCCAGACTCCAGACTTGTAAGGAATAAATCTGTTTTTTAAGCCACCCAGCCTAGGGTATACTGTTATAGCAGCCTAAATTGACAAAGACAGGGGCATTTAGGCCTTTATAATCTCCATCAGCACGTTCCCATTTTTATTGATCTCCACAGTGGATATGATGGGGCACTACCCAGATTCCCTCTTCAGGAAAAACCTCTACCCTCTACTGTCAGGAATTCCAGTTGTTGATTGCTCATACCAGGGACCCTACCTCAGTGTTACCCTTGACCTCAAGGGACTCTCTCATCATGGTTATGTCTCCTTCTAGGGCAGCTGGGCAATGCTGACTAATGCAAGAACACAAGGACCTGGCCCCCTTGCCTCAAACAGACAACTGAGAAGATCAATGTAGTCTCAGAGCTCCTCGCAGGGTTGTCTGAGGCCTTTGCTGTTAGTGCAGTTGGGGGGTCAGCTTTGCTGTCTGCCCCGTCCTACCTTTCTCACTCTTTTGCAGGTATATATCCCAATTGCAGGCACCAGAAGACTGTCTGAGCCCACCTCCCTGACTCTGTTTCTAGAAGATGTGAATGAAGACAATCTGAGACATAAAATCTAAATAAGATGTTTGTGCTAGGAACATGCAATTTCAAGCAAATTCTACGGCCCCCATTTCCAGGCCACTGTTCCCTAGTCTCCTCCCATCCAGACATGCCCCACAAGAATGGGAGAGATCTGGAGGGGAAACCAGCAGGGGATGGAAGCAACTCTCCACAGCTCTCTTCTCTGCTACTGCTCTCACATTCCCTCCCCCTTTGCCTTCTGTTTATGCTAATTCCAGGTCTTAAAATGGCTTTTTTTTTTTTCTTCTTTGCAAGGCACGTAACACTTCATCATTTTCTTCTCTGACATGTTTTCGGTTTCCTCTGTCTAACTGGAATTTCCTATATTTAAAGAATAGTCAGAAGCTTGTGTGTATGCGTGTGTGTTTATGTGTGTGAGTGTATGTGCATTGTAACATTATATAGAAGATCCCTTGTCTTTTTGGCACTTGGAACTCAGAGCATCTGGCAGACAAAATCCGCAATATGGTCAGGCTTCCTGTCTCCCTCCAGCCACAGCCCCCAGCGCCTTCCACCTTATGAGTTATGCAGGTACTTTGGTGGCCAGTGTGCCCCTGTCTATGATTTTGAGATTCTCTGAGTCCATGAGCACCTTCTCTCAATCACTACAATATTCTTTAAGGTTCTAGAGACCTGGGACTCTGACCACAAACTGAGAGCCTAGCTTCTACCCCAGGTTGCTGTGGGCACAAAACCCACAGGTGGTTTTTCCCTTGGAAGGTGCTCCTAACCAAGCCATTTCACTGTGGCTAAAACTTGAGCGGGTGGTCATTTGTGTTACTGAAAGTTGCTAACTCCCAACCCATGATGAGCCAGACAGCCTCACAGTGTGATGATAGAAGATACACATTCACATGCCATTATCAGTCTTTCATGGCTTGTTGCACAACTGTTAATCCTATGGTTTCAGTACTTTTGTTCAGAGTCTATCTCTGGGATCACATATTTAACATCTTCATTCAAGGTGCACTTCACGTTACACAAGAGTGGTGTTCCTGAAAAAGTGCTTATGCGTTGGCTTTTCTTAAGACTGTGACATTCTCTGAAACCTCTCTGCCCTCCAGAAAGTTAGAAAATGAGTTCTAAGGCCCGATGCCATGGTTCTGTGCATTTCTCACACTGGCATGATCCCCTATATATTTCGTTCTGTGATTTTTTCTTTTTTTATGCAAGCCTGTTTGGCCCTTCCTTGTTTGGATGCAAAATGTGATTCTTTCTCCAGATTCTAGATTAAATCCAATCAGACAAAATGCATTGAGGGTGTAGACTCTCACTGTCCCATGAAGAAGGCAAGCAGGCCCAGCATCCTCTTAACTTCATTCTTGTTCAACATTTTTGTTTAGCATTTCCTTGCAGCCTTTATGTCCCTTTCCTAAACCCCAGTCCCCAAAAGGTGACCCTAGAGGCATGGTTTTGCTGTCTGCTATCACTGCTGCTGCCTTAGGAGAAAATAGCCTTGCTTTCTTCTCTGGGCTCTTAGAGTATGAGCAGGCTCTATCTTCATGTGTGATCACTTTCTTCAATTAACAATGGCATCTAAAGCTTCAAGTTGTTTCCCCCCCACCCCCCCATGAATGCAGCCTCTCTATCAAGCTTGAAGCACTCTAAAAAAATAATGAACACAGGTGAACTCATTTCAAGGAGACTCCAGTGAAGAGTCAGTCAGCCCCTCTAGGACAGGACATCTTTCACATTCATGCTTGCATCTGCATCACCTGGTAGAGTACATGGCACAAGGTGGCCACTAATTGAGTTGACGGAATTAAAAATGCTGCAGAAAATTATTTCACAAAGCAAAGTACCTTCTTCAATGAGGATGATAAGCTCTGTTTTCAATGCAATTATCAATTTGTGTTTTCACATTTGGAGGGTTTCTTAAGTATAATAAGATGAAATGGACTTAATCACTAAGAGGTAACTATAAACTAAACCTTTCTTTATAAGGCAGTTGGCTACAGATTTCTCTTTGGAGAAAAGAGGCTTTGCTTGGCAAGCAACAGTGGGTCGGGGCAACAAATCTGTTCTTGTGTCATAGACAAAATTGTAGAAGGTATACCGTGAGCTCTAGGCAGCAAGCCAACATTCTCTTTACTCCTGACGCTTAAAAGCTATGCTTTTATTTTTATTTTGTTTCCAGTGCCAATGCTCCTGGGTCAATATGCTAATTCAAAAGCTAGTTGAATATATTTGCATATTGTGCATATTCTTGACTCCATAGAGTCAGAATTAAAATTAGAGTTCTCTACACTTTCACTAGTATGGCCTTAAAATTCTACAGAAAATTCCATTCTCCTTCATTGTTCTCAAAGCCTTTGAAAGTATGGAAAAGATAACGGTGTTGGGCCATTGTCAGGTTAATAAAGTCAATGTAACTGAAGAACGGGTTATCTTGACTAGAATTATTTAATTGACAGTGACCAGAAAATTTTCATTGTTCTGGACCTAATCTCCACATATGTAAATAAGGTGGTTGACAGGAGGAACCCTGAACTTGTAGGAAAATATGTTAAAATACTTTCATTTTAGTGGAATTTAGCATTCCTTTTGATAATGTATGTAGGCAAACAACTACAATAGTATTGGTCAATCTAGGTCTTGAACATCGTAAAAATCACAATTATTTTAATAACACATTACAATTGTTTCAAATATTTTAAATGTCCTTTCCCCTAAACCTGACTTTAAAATGTTATTATTAGACTTACCACTAATTCTTATTAATGTACTAATAAAGAAGCACAAACATTACTACATCATAAGTTTATGTTTTTGATATTTGGATTAGTAAATTTCACTATAATTTAGTTTCTACTTTGTACTGTGCATTTCCCTTTGTGAATTTAAAAACATTAGCCTGAGGGAGTGTCTATCATCTTGTCGGATGGCCTTCAGGGCCCAAGGGACAGGAAAGGCTGAGAACTTGAAATTCACCTAATATTTGTCAATACCAAACTTTTTTTTTCGTCTCTTGTTTAACCACCGCTCAAGTCTTCTCATCTCTTTCTCCTCAACAGGACCCTGCTGAGGATGTCAGTTATCTGCTGAACAGCTCCTTTCCCCATATTCCCCAGGATAATTGAAACTCAGCAAACTATTTCTAATGAGCAAGGAGCTTACTTAACCATGGCTTGATGCTCTGAAAAAGAGTCATTATATTTTAGAATGAGCACGAGCTTTTAAAAATACGGGTAATCAAGTCTGATCACACCACGAAGGCTGCTAAAAAAGGCAATCCTCGATTTGGGCTCTTATAAATCTCAAATCTTTTGGAAAGATTCTAAATTTAGAACCACCTTTTCAATTCCATCAGGACAGAAGCTGCTTTAAATGATGTGTCATCCACTGATGAAAGAGAAATTGGTATCATTCTGAACTTACCATGTTTGCTTCTTGCCGGTGCAATGCTGAGGCTGGGGAGAATTGGGCACACTGCGGAGTTTGGAGGAGCCTTGCCCTACTTAGAGAGAATATTTAACACACGGGAGCGTACTGGCTCAGTTCATTAGTGGAGATTCAATGTTATTGTACTGTTAGTTTTTCCAGTCTGAATTTAGGTGTATTTTGTTTTTGGTTTGGTTTTTTGGTTTGTTTTTGTTTTGCTTTTACTGCAGCAATGACAGTCAAATTTTAGTCGAAGATTTGCTAAGGAGGAAACATTGAAACTATTTCCTGGGATGCCCAAGTGGTTTGGAGGAATGGGAGGTTTCCCTGTTGTGAGAGTGCGGACATTGCCACCGCACTCAAGTCCACCAGCTGTCAGATTGCTATCCAGTTCTGCAGCTCTGCCTCTGTTGTCTAAAACCGACTGTCTCAGTTGCTGAGTCATCACAGTGCTCAGAAACCAAATCCACTGAAAATCACCCTTGGGGCCCTTGAATATTTAACCAGCATATTTTGGGAGTCAGACCAGAGCCAAGTAGAAGCCTCAACAGTTAAATAGGCAGCCTCTGCAGGTATAAACCCCACTCTGCTTGTGAAGGTCTCTAACCCTTCAGCCTCCCTCTTCCTCCAGCATTCGGTGTCTGCAGGCTGCTGCAACCCTCCCCATTGGCTGATATGGCTGTTCACAATGAGCTCAAAGTCAATGTGCCCTTCACTGGGGATATCTGTCAGCTGATACCAGCTGATAAAAAGCATGTGTCCTAATGAGTTGAATTCTTAAGGTGAGCTGCTAGGTAAAACCTCGGAGCTCTCCTGGCCAGCCTCCCCTCGCTCACTTCCACCACCAGTCACAGACCAAGCCCTGCCCACTTCACCCACTAAACTTTCTTCAAAGCCATACCATCCCCTTCATATCACCCCCTAACTCACCCAAGCTGCCATTGCATTGCTTCTAGCTCAGCATTGTGCAACATGGTAGTCACTAGCCACATGTGGCTCTTTTCATTTAAATAAATTACAGTTTGCCAGGCACAGTGGCTCACGCCTGTAATCCCAGCACTTTGGGAGGTGGAGGAGAGGGGATCACCTGAGGTCAGGAGTTCCAGACCAGCCTGGCCAATATGGTGAAACCCCATCTCTACTAAAAATACAAAAAATTAGCCAGGCATGGTGACACACACCTGTAATCCCAGCAACTCAGGAGGCTGAGGCAGGATAATCGCTTGAATCTGGGAGATGGAGGTTGCAGTAAGCTGAGATCATGCCACTGCACTCCAGCCTGGGCAACAGTGAGATTCCGTCTCTCTCTCTCTATATATATAGCTAAATACAATTTAAAATTCAGTTGTTCATTAATACTAGCAAAAGTTGAAGTGCTCCCTGGCCACATGTGATTATTGTCTCCTATACTGAACAATACAGATGTAGAATATTGTCATCATTCCAGAATGTTCTATTGCACAGTGCTGTGCAAGTACTGTGATGGCTTCTTCACAGCTCACCGGGCAACCAGTCTCTTGTCCTGTCTTCTCTATCCCCTCTCGCCTTGTTGCCTAAATATTCTTTTCAAAATGAAGGCCAGATCCCATCTCATGGATCTCATGGAGGTGTCTGATTTGTCTTGGGGTAGCAGAACTCCAGCTTTATTCCAGCCACCCTTCCCTGGCGTTCTCTGCCTCTACCATCTAGTCTCACTTACTAACTTTGGTCACTTCTGCCTCAAGCCTCTGCAAATCCAGCACCTTCTCTCCATCTTCTAGGTAACTGCAATATTTGCTGCACATTGTAGCTCTAGTATCACTTCCTCAGGGAAGCTCAATTGATATTTGTTGAAAGAATGCCTGAAACAACATAAGCAAATACATCACCAGAGGTTGAATACCAGGCACTGGCATCTAGGTGGAATCTATCATCAAGTATCAGTAGAGAACAGTCATTTCTCTAGAACTGGTTTAGAATTAGAACCTTTGTTAGGATGAGGGTAAACTGGCAAGGGAGGCCTGGGGCAGAGCCTACTCTGCCTCCAGCGCTGATGTGAAGACCTCTGGTCTTCTGTGTTCTCACCTCTAATGAGATAGTTGGTATAGGAGGCAGAGTGCTAAGGTATCTCTCAGGGTGTCCACTCCTGGTGCCCACACCTTGTGTAATCTCCACCACTTCAGGGCCTGTGACTCAGGTGGGATATATCTCTCATGATTAGACTGTTGATTCTGTTGTATGGCAAGTGTAAAGATATTTGGCAGAGGCAATTAAGGGCCTAATCAGCTGACATTAGTTAATAATAAAAAATTATGTTGAGAAAGCTGATCTAATAAGTTGAGCTCTTACAACAGGATTTAGAGGCCAAAAATAGAAGAAGTTAGAAAGAAGCCAGCTCCTCTGGCCTCACGTGGAGAGATTTTGTGTGCAACCTCTAGGGGCTTATAGTCTCAGTCCTACTGCAGTCACAAGGAACTGAATTCTGCAGACATCCTGAACAAACTTGAAAGAGGACCCTAAGCTCCAGATGAGAACCCTGGCTCAGCCAGTATGTTTATTTCAACCTTGTGAGACACTGAGCAGAGATCTAGCTAAGTAAGCTGTGTCCTAAGTCCCGACCCACAGAAACTAGGAGATAATAAACTGCGGTGTTTGAGGTGCAAAGTTTGTGGTGATTTTCCTAAAGCAGCAACATAAAACATACAACGGGACTCAAGATTCTTAACTCGTTTTGTCCCATGGACTACTTGGGAAGACTGGTGAAGCCTATGGACTTCTGCTCAGAATGAATTGTAAATGCTTAAAATAAAGTACAAAGGGTTACAAAAGAAACTGTTTTACTGAAAGAGTAATAACTTTTTAAAAAATGTATCTGAGTTAGTGTAATGTGTGTACTTATTTGTTAGCATATTAAATAATAAAATCTAGTGGTAGGTCTAGGAGTTACTATTATGTAGAAGAAATACTGAGTAAAAACCATCTTCTGAGACAGCAACAGCAATAGTGCAGGATGAAATTCCTTGCCGTTTCTATGGGTGTCAACGTCACATGATTGCTAGTGCATTTACAATTGGCTGCTTCTATTCACAGTGGAAGGAAAGGCTAAATTTCAAAAAAGTTAGTTAAAATAAAGATTTAGCTTTTTTATATACATTCATTCATTCATTCATTCCATCCAGCTTATGCCACCCCACATTCTATCCAGATTAAAAATCTTTAGATTAGAAAGTTCCTGAGCTGCTTCTGACTTCCACATTCTCTGTTGGCTTTGATCTTCTGAGTGATCGCTGTAATTTCCATCCAATGGAACCAATGACATTGGACTCTTGTTTACACTCTTAGGAGGGCCCTCCCTCTTGTTTATCCGTAGCTCATTTTTCTTTAATTACATGAATTACTTGATCTGCATGTGTGATTCATGTCTTTTTGATTATGTAGAATTAACCTGAACAGAACACAGCTGCGCCAAGGTAAATTCTGGGTATATCTGTTTCGGTTTTTAAATCCTTCTGTCACAAATGCCCTCCTGGGAAAGGTCAAAGCTCTTAAATGTAATGTTGAAGCCAGGGTTGCAGGCTCAGGTCCTTCTGTCTACACCTGCCCATCCCCGACCCCTTCTTGTTTCTGCAGCCCCAGTGTGGGCTGGTGCTCATGAAAGCCTGCTCCCCAGCCCCTGCTGTCTGCACTGTAATAGTTATAAGTGGATGTTCTCTGCTCTTCGCTGTGCTGTAAATCAAACAATGCATGTTTCCTAATCATTTCTTTACTTCTTTCTTTATTCCTTTTTTCAAAATCTATAAGCATGTGACTTTAAAATTTAAAGTTTACTTAGAGCTTACAAAACATTTCTTCTTTCTCTTGTGCCCAGTTCCTTTGACTATTTCCTTTTCCTCTGTTGGTTACCTTCTTAACTTTACATAACTTATCTATTATTTCTTGATTTATTAACTTTACATGAAGTCTGTTGACTCACTGTTATGGAAAATGAGGATTTAACTCACTTTATTCCACATCTCCCATGGAGCTTGCTGTATTGTTTTTGCTCTGTCCTTACATTTATCATACCTCTATTTACATCAACATTAGCATTGCATCTGCCCACCGGAGCTTTTCTTTTCTATTTCATTTTTTGTAGGATATATGTGTGCCTTCATATTGTCAAATTTAGCTTATTTGCCTTTTCTTCTTAAACCAAAATTGAGTCTTCTTTTCTTCCTCCATAGATTAATTTTAGAAGTTGAAAATCTGCAAAGAGCTTTTACCTAACTTTGACCAATAACATATTGTTCTCTGTGGGCCAAGTGGTGACCAGGTCTCACGTGGTGACCTCCAGGATCCCTGGAAGAAGAAAGTCCTGACCATCAAGGTTAAATGATTCTCATGTTGTTCACACCATCTAGTAATTAAATGCATGACTAATTTTTGTGTTTTGTTTTTTACATCTTAGTAAACAGTATGTGTGGAGGATGTTTTGTTTGTTTGATGTCTCTTTGAGTTGTCAATTACTTCTACATTTTTGGTTTTCTTGACAAAAGTATAGCAAGTCCTTAGTCCTCAATTTTGAGGACTCTCCCTAAAACAATTAAATCAGAATTTCTGTGGATGGAACTCCAACACAGGCTTATTCCAAATTAAAGTATTCATAAATAAAGATACCATTGAACCTGATCTACTTGAGAGAGGAAGGACAATCACTGGCAACTATAAATTCCACCTAGGATACATGATTTCTCAAATCTGGAAATAAAGAGTTCAACAGGCTGGTTCCTTGGGGAAGCATATCTAAACATTATACATCCAGGAATTAGGAATAGAGCTCTATCTCCAGTGAGAGTGGCAGAGCATGTGGTTCACATCTTGCCTCTCACTGTAGTTCAAGAAGGTACAAGTGACAACTCCTGGTCCCATTGCAAAGGCTTTGTAACATTTTTAAATAAATTCCTTGGTAATCCAAAATCAACACTGTTTAGTCTATATGAATCTAAGAACTCAGGGTTCTTCATTTTGACTCAGTGACACAATGCCCCATTGTTTAGGTGATTCCTGAATTTCCTCTAAATACTTTTTGGTAAGAAAACTCCTAGAACCTGAATCCACACCTTCAGTTCAGAAGTGAGCTAATGGATTTATCTCCTAAACTCAATTAATTTCTGTTGCTGAGGCAGAGACTTTCCACTGTTTGGATCTGAATACCACTGTCTATTTTGTAAATGATCCCCAGGCTGAAGTGAAACAGAATGGTTAATGCATTTTTGATGAATATTAAAATTTCATGAAAAAAATTAAAAGTATGATACATATTTAAAGGAGCCCAGTTTTGGTTTCCTTGCCTTAAAGTTATTCCCTCTCTGATCCTCTCTCCCTTATCCTGCAAAGAACATCATAAAACGTCCGTGTCTTTCTACATTATGGAAAGTCATTTTGATAAGAATGCCTTTATGTCTGTAAACTGTCAGGGGTAAATTGAGTAGAAAATTATGCAGTACCCTGGTAAAACCAAATGTTAATATGGAAATTCTCATTAAATGCCCTAAGAAGCTACAGATGTTTGAGTAAATTCTACTGATTGCTTTGGCCTGACCTTTTTTTAGTGCCCCCTTGCACGGTGTACTGAAATCCTTCAACAGATCTCACCCCATTTTATCAGTCTCAAACCAGGAAGCTTTTTCAGAATAGTTGGCTAGGGCATTAACTCATTTTCTCCTCCCCACCTTCTCCCTGCCCCCACAACAGTTCTCTGCAGTTCCGTGAGCAGAGAAATGCAGCGAGGCCCTCCTTCAATAAATAGGACATCCATTCAGGTCACTCATGCAGCTCATTTTAAATAAATTGAATCAATTCATGCCTATTAGCTGCTTGTCCTTGAACTAAGATAACATGGGATGTTCAGGTATCACTCAGAGGAGGAATTATGAGGGTGACAAAATTTGCTGAGTGCTCCAAAGCCAACTTTTATAAAATCTTGAGTAGGACAAGGGAAGGGACCCTCTAGTACTCTTAAAAAAGTATTATGTTAACTATTAACAGTGTACTATACCCTTGGAGAAAAGCCTTAGAAAGTTAGAATGTTTGAGCATATTTTTCAATTGAGTTTTATTTGTGTAAAATGAATGAGGTGCCATTGATAATGTTTAGAAACTGTGCACATCCCAGATGACTGGGAATGCCCCGTTGCTTCCCAGGGACATCATAGGGATATATCCTCAACAGAATCAGCAAATCAATGGAATCAATAAGCTTAATTCAATACTAGACTTATATGAGGAATAGATTCATGGTAGATTCTATGACAGTATTGTTCTAGAAATTTTTTTCCTGTGGCTTTAAATGCAGGCTGTCTTCATTTACTCATTTCAGACTTTGCCTTTGCCATTATTATGGTTCAGCATAATTTCAAGTTTCTCTCCCTGTCTAGCCACATGGGATGCTATGATTTTATTGCCCCTTTCAAGTTAGGCATGACCGTGAGACTTGTTTGGTCACTGAAATATGTGCAGATATGCTGTGTGTGACTTATAGCCTGAAGCACTTAATTGCTGATGCTTGACTACTGAGCTTTGTCATCCCCTGTGATGATGATAATGGAAACAGAGGTTGACATGGAGGGGCCAAAAGGTTGATACAGCCTGAAAGGAGAGTGGTCCTGACTCATGGCCCACTCAAGATAAGTGGGAAATAAGTTTGCATTGTGCTGAGCCACTGAAAGTTTGGCTTCCTGCAATATAACCTTGCCTATCTTTACTAAAGTAGGTCTTATGTTCTAATTCTCTTGAGTGAGGCCCTCCAGAGCTACAGTTCTTTATGGCCAGGACATTTATATTGATTGTTCTTCATGGAAGTTCTGAGTTGCTTTGTGAAATGGACTGGCACTTGGAAAGTCAAGAGCTGGAGGGTCCAGATGTTGATTTGCCAACAACAAAAAAGTGTACACTTTATGAGTTTCTCTAATTAATAGAGAAGAGCCATATGATAGAATCAAAATCAGGCTCAGCACAAGGTTCTCTTGGGATCTCTGCTTGTGATTATTGAAGGAAAAGAATGCCTCATTTAATTGGCACTAAGTATTTGTTCTTGGCTACTCAAACTAGCTCGCTTTCACATCAATAATGGCTTATGAGGGTAACCTTGATATGAGTAGTTGATTCAAAAGGCCTGCATGTGGTATCAGTTTCAGCTCTCCTTAGAAATATGGCAACTCCACAACGTGGATGCCAAGTTTGTTTGCATTAAGTCCAAATGAATACCATCCACATGTATGGGGTAAAATTGCTCATCTGGGCTCTGTCTCTTGGCTCAGTTCTTACCTATGAAATTTGCTAAATTCACCAAAAGGAGTGAATTATTTTAATAGTCCCTACACTTTAAAGTCCTTTAAAAGTGGGAATACACTGAAGAAAGCAGCCCTGTTGTAATAGGTGTGAACTTTTCATATTTAAAAGGCCCTGTTTCTAGAAACACTTTTCACATGTGAAAGGTTGGGGGAGGAGTATCTATTCGGTTGGGTTTCGAACAGTGCTTCATACATTCCTTGGCAGAATGAAACACTTTTAAAATGTAGTTGCAGAGCTACACAATCCTCTATTATGTTGTTTCTCCTATGGCAAGGAAATCTTTACTTCCCTTTGAAGTAGATTCAGTCCCCTAAAGCATGATGTTTTTAAATTGAATGGCTATTGGGAATTAAGTGGGAAGGAGGATAAAGCTGAACTATTTTGCCAGCGCTGCATGAAGGCTAAAGAAGTAAATTATCCCAAATGAAGCTTTCATCAGCACTATTTATTGCTGATAAATAGGAAAATGTCTGAGCTAGAGGGCCTCTGGTTTCACTAATTTTTATGAAGTCCTCACACACAGAGGTGGGAATTCACTCCTCCTTTATTTATTTCCTTTTACTTGGCTCAAATTCCTTTGCAAAAATTGACTGATCCAAAGAGGCGCAAGTTTCTCTTAATTTTTAACCTGTTTAAAACAACTACTGTAATGACTCAGTCTACTGTGTGAGTGCTCTTCTGCAGATATTACATCTGACTAATACATATAGATTGTTCACAATTTCTCCTGTTCCTTGTATTCTAATAAATTGTTATTATTATTATTATTATTATTATTAGAGATAGGGTCTCCCTCTGTTGCCCAGGTTGGAGTGCACCAGTGTGATCATGGATCACTGCAGCCTCAACCTTCTGGGCTAAAGCAATCCTCCCAGCTCAGTCTCCCAAGTAGTTAGAACTGCAGCCATGTGCCACTACACCTGGGTAATTTTCTAGTTTTTATAGAGATGGGGTCTCCCTATGTTGCCCAGGCTGGTATTGAACTCCTGGACTCAAATGATCCTCCTACTGCAGCCTCCCAAACTACTGGGATTACAGGTATGAGCCACTGCACTTGGCCTACTAAATTATTTTCATGGAGACCATTTTACCTAAACTTTTCTTGCTTAGCATACGAAGCTGTCTTGCAGTTGCTGGTCTCTCCTTAATGTATTAAAGATTCTTGTGCTTGATGATTATTAGATTGAAAATGCTACTTTTTGTAGGTCAAAAATGGTTGTATATCAGAAATTTTGTATAGTTCGAACTTTATTTGCTATGGCTAGACATTCAAGGAGAACTTTTAAAATTTATTTTTCTTTTTATACTTTAAGTTCTGGAATACATGTGCATATTGTGGAGGCTTGTTACATAGGTATACATGTGCTACGGTGGTTTGCTGCACCTATCAACCCATCGTCTACGTTAGGTATTTCTCCTAATGCTATCCCTTCCCTAACCTCCCATGCCCGACAGGCCCCGGTGTGGGATGTTCTCCTCCCTGTGTCCATGTGTTCTCATTGCTCAACTCCCGTACTTATGAGTGAGAACATGCAGTGTTTGGTTTTCTGTTCTTGTGATAGTTTGCTGAGAATGACGGTTTCCAGCTTCATCCATTTCCCTGCAAAGGATATGAACGCATCCATTTTTATGGTTGCATAGTATTTCATGATATATATGTGCCACATTTTCTTTATCCAGTCTATCATTGATAGTCATTTGTGTTGGTTCCAAGTCTTTACTATTGTGTACAGTGCCACAATAAGCATATGTATGCATGTGTATTTATAGTAGAATTATTTATAATCCTTTGGGTATATACCCAGTAATGGGATTGCTGGATCAAATGGTATTTCTAGTTATAAATCCTTGAGGAATAGCTACACTGACTTCCACAATGGTTGAACTAATTTACGCTCCCTCCCAGTGTAAAAGCATTGCTATTTCTCCACATCCTCTCCAGCATCTGTTGTTTCCTGACTTTTTAATGATTGCCATTCTAACTGTCATGACATGGTATCTCATTTTGGTTTTGATTTGCATTTCTCTAATGACTAGTGACAATGAACATTTTTTCATGTTTGTTGGCTGCATAAATGTCTTCTTTTGAGAAGTCTCTGTTCATATCCTTCACCCACTTTTTGATTTTTTTTTTTCTTGTAAATTTAAGTTCTTTGTAGATTCTGGACATTAGCCCTTTATCACATGTATAGATTGCAAAAATTTTCTCCCATTCTGTAGGTTGACTATTCACTTTGATGATAGTTTCTTTTGCTATGCAGAAGCTCTTTAGTTCAATTAGATCCAGTTTGTCTATTTTGGCTTTTGTTGCCATCGCTTTTGGTGTTTTAGTCATGAAATCTTTGCCCATGCCTATGTCCTGAATGGTATTGCCCAGGTTTTCCTTTCATTCATGATTTGGCTCTCTGTTTGTCTGTTACAGGTGTATAAGAATGCTTGTGATTTTTGCACGTTGATTTTGTATCCTGAGACTTTGCTGAAGTTGATTATCAGCTTAAGATTTCGGGCTGAGATGATGGGGTTTTCTAAATACACAATCATGTCATCTGCAAACAGAGACAATTTGACTTCCTCTTTTCCTAATTGAATACCCTTGATTTCTTTCTCTTGCCAAATTGCCCTGGCCAGAACTTCCAGCACTACGTTGAATAGGAGAGGTGAGATAGGGCATCTTGTCTTGTGCTGGTTTTCAAAGGGAATGCTTCCAGTTTTTGCCCATTCAGTATGATATTGGCTGTGGGTTTGTCATAAATAGCTCTTATTATTTTGAGATACATTCCATCAATACCTAGTTTATTGAGAGTTTTTAGCATGAAGGCTGTTGAATTTTGTCGAATACCTTTTCTGCATCTATTGAGATAATCATGTGGTTTTTGTGATTTGTTCTGTTTATGTGATTGATTACCTTTACTGATTTGCATATGTTGAACCAGCCTTGCATCCCAGGGATGAACCCACCTTGATTGTGGTAGATAAGTTTTTTGATGTACTGCTGGATTTGGCTTGCCAGTATTTTATTGAGGATTTTTGCATCAATATTCATCAGGGATAGTGGCCTACAATTTTCTTTTTTTGTTGTGTCTCTGCCAGGTTTTGGTATTGGGATGATGCTGGCTTCATAAAATCAGTTAGGGAGGAATCCCTCTTTTTCTGTTGTTTGGAATAGTTTTGGAAGGAAAGACCAGCTCCTCTTTGTACCTCTGGTAGAATTTAGCTGTGAATTCATCTAGTCCTGGACTTTTTTTGGTTGGTAGGCTATTAATTACTGCCTCAATTTCAGAATCTGTTATTGCTCTATTCAGGGATTCGACTTCTTCCTGGTTTAGTCTTGGGAGGGTGTATGTGTCCAGCAATTTAACCTTTTCTTCTAGATTTTCTAGTTTATTTGTGTAGAGGCGTTTATAGTATTCTCTGATGGTAGTTTGCATTTCTGTGGGATCAGTGATGATATTCCCCTTTATCATTTTTTACTGTGTCTATTTGAATCTTCTCTCTTTTCTTCTTTATTAGTCTTGCTTGCGGTCTATCAATTTTGTTGATCTTTTCAAAAAACCAGCTCCTGGATTCATTGATTTTTTGAAGGGTTTTTTGTGTCTCTATCTCCTTCAGTTCTGCTCTGATCTTAGTTATTTCTTGCCTTCTGCTAACTTTTGAATGTGTTTGCTCTTGCTTCTCTAGTTCTTTTAATTGTGATGTGAGGGTGTCAATTTTAGATCTTTCCTGCTTTCTCTTTGGGCATTTAGTGCTATAAATTTCCCTCTACACACTGCATTAAATGTGTCCCAGAGATTCTGGTATGTTGTATCTTTGTTCTCATTGGTTTCAAAGAACATCTTTATTTCTGCCTTCATTTTGTTATTTACCCAGTAGTCATTCAGGAGCAGGTTGCTCAGTTTCCATGTAGTTGTGCAGTTTTGAGTGAATTTTTTAATCCTGAGTTCTAATTTGATTGCACTGTGGTCTGAGAGACTGTTATGATTTCCATTCTTTTGCATTTGCTGCAGAGTGTTTTACTTACCATTACATGGTCAATCTTAGAATAAGTGCAATGTGGTGTTGAGAAGAAGGTGAATTCTGTTGATTTTGAAGTGGAGAGTTCTGTAGATGTCTATTAGGTCCACCTGGTCCAGAGTTGAGTTCAAGTCCTGGATATCCTTGTTAATTTTCTGTCTCATTGATCTGTCTAGTGTTGACAGTGGGGTGTTAAAGTCTCCCACTATTATTGTATGGGAGTCTAAGTTTCTTTTTAGGTCTCTAAGAACTTGCTTTATGAATCTGGGTGCTCCTGTATTAGGTGCATATATATTTAGGATAGTTAGCTCTTCTTGTTTCATTGACTCCTTTACCATTATGTAATGACCTTGTCTCTTTTGATCTTTGTTGGCTTAAAGTCTGTTTTATCAGAGACTAGGATTGCAACCCCTGCTTTTTTTTGCTTTCCATTTGCTTGGTAAATATTCTTCCATCCCTTTATTTTGAGCCTATATGTATCTTTGCATGTGAAATGGGTCTCCTGAATACAGCACACTGATGGGTCTTAACTCTTTATCCAATTTGCCAGCTTTTGACTTTCAACTGGGGCATTTAGCCCATTTACATTTAAGGTTAATATTGTTGTGTGAATTTGATCCTATCGTTATGATGCTAGCTGGCTATTTTGCCCGTTAGTTGATGCAGTTTCTTCATAGTGTCAATGGTCTTTACAATTTGGTATGTTTTTGCACTGGCTGGTACTGGTTGTTCCTTTTCCATATTTAGTGCTTCCTTCAGGAGCTCGTGTAAGGCAGGCTTGGTGGTGACAAAATCCCTCAGCATTTGCTTATCTGTAAAGGATTTTATTTTTCCTTCACTTATGAAGCTTAGTTTGGCTGGATATGAAATTCTGGGTTGAAAATTATTTTCTTTAAGAATGTTGAATATTGGCCTCCACTGTCTTCTGGCTTACAGGGTTTCTGTAGAGAGATCTGCTGTTAGTCTGATGAGCTTCCCTTTGTGGGTAACACGACCTTTCTCTCTGGCTGCCCTTAACATTTTTTCCTTCATTTCAACCTCGGTGAATATGACGATTATGTGTCTTGGGGTTGCTCAACTCACGGAATATCTTTGTGATGTTCTCCATATTTCCAGAATTTGAATGTTGGCCTGCCTTGTTAGGTTGGGGAAATTCAAGGAGAATTTTTAAACTGGCTAATATATGTAAACAATCTATCCTTTGTCATTTTATCTTCTGCTCTTCTACAAAGAGAACAGAAAAGAGATATAAAGGGGCAACAGCAAGACAGTCTAGAAAAGTGGCAAGAGGTTCCCATGCACTGCACATCACTCACCCACCCTGGTCCTACTCCAGGCTCAGGGTAATGAGAAAGCAGAGGAAAGCGAAGGAAAGATGACAGGCTACACATGAGATCCACCCA
Source organism: Macaca nemestrina (assembly GCF_043159975.1). Classification (NCBI taxonomy): domain Eukaryota; kingdom Metazoa; phylum Chordata; class Mammalia; order Primates; family Cercopithecidae; genus Macaca; species Macaca nemestrina. The sequence continues at coordinate 46,071,459 of NC_092139.1, forward strand.
GCCTTGGGGGAAAAGCTTCTATTCTGATGGGCAGTGCCTCCAAATAAATAAGGACAAATTCTGCCTTCTTTAAAGAGTATAACATTGAAGTGTTTTATACTTTTACATCAAAGAAGCAGGACACATCTGAGACATCCATGAAGACACTTGTCAAGTAACTGTAAACCTCCCCCTTCCACACACACAGCAATACATAAATAGAAATAAGTAAATAGAAAATACAAACACAGCAATCACAAACCCTCAGAATTCTCCAGGTCTCCTTTGACCACATGTCCATAAAAAAGAAAGAAGAGCATTTAGGAGAAAACAAATCAAGGGAAATTAGAAGCCAGGATGCCTAACTTTCCTCCTTGCCTACTCTGCTGCAAGCACTTTAATTGTGTTAGCTTATTAAATCCTCCCAATCCTTTACCTGATGGAGAACATTATTCCATTTTACCAAGTGATATGATTTGGCTGTGTCCTCACCCAAATCTCATCTGTAAGTGTAGTTCCCATAATCCACACATGTGGTGGGAGGGACCCAGTGGGAGGTAACTGAATCATGGGGGCATTAACTTCCATGCCGTTTTCATGATAGTGAGTGTGTTCTCATGAGAGCTGATGGTTTTTTACGGGGCTTTATCCCTCTTTACTCTGCACTTCTCCTTGCTGCCGCCTCATGAATAAGAATGTGTTTGCTTTCGCTTCTGCCATGATTGTACGTTTCCTGAGGCCTCCTCAGCCCTGAAGAACTGTGAATCAATTGAACCTCTTTCCTTTGTAGATTACCCAGTCTTGGGTATTTCTTCATAGCCATGTGAGAACAGACTAATATACTGAGGAAAGGTCTCAGACTGACAGAGAAAATATAGCTTGCTCCAAATGGAAGAGCTTGTTAAGGGGCAGAGGATAGACTCTAAGCCAAGGCAGGCTAATGCTGAAGTTGTGCATCTTCTGACATGATAACAACTGCCTATGAGGACGGAGGCAGGCAGTGGATTTTATGGGAATCAGGAAAGCAAAGGGTTCTACATAAGGACAGGAGCTTGCCCATCCACAACTTCTCTGACAATACATACACTCTGCTCCTGTCTTTGAGTCTTTCTCCAGCACATTAATAAAGCCATATGTTTGATGGTCTTACTGGGGAAGAGCAGGGGCTATTGGAGCAGGTACATTGTCTACCATGCCCTGCCATTACTCTACCTGACTCAAATTACCAGGCTTCCATGGGAAGAGAACCTAAAAGGCACATGTGCCCTTTGTAAGAGAAATGCCATTGGCAAAGTACTCCAAATAAAGATATAGTCATAGGGGAATAAGCATAGTTTTATGGATCAGGCAGCACTGCCACTAAATATTTGTAAGACATTAGACATCTGAAAATGGAGATGATTGTACCTACATTGTAGAATTGCCCCTTTATAGTAGTTTTCATTTTCTTATTTTCCTTATAGACTCTTTTATACTTAAAAAAGTGTTGGCGGGCCGCGGTGGCTCACGCCTGTAATCCCAGCACTTTGGGAGGCTGAGAGGGGTGGATCACGAGGTCAGGAGATCGAGACCATCCTGGCTAACACAGTGAAACTCCATCTCTACTAAAAAAATACAAAAATTAGCCGGGCGTGGTGGCGGGCACCTGTAGTCCCAGCTACTCGGAAGGCTGAGGCAGGAGAATGGTGTGAACGCGGGAGGCAGAGCTTGCAGTGAGTAGAGATGGCACCACTGCACTCCAGCCTGGGCGACAGAGCAAGACTCTGTCTCCAAAAAAAAAAAAAAAAAAAAGTGTTGGTAACCCAAAATAATTACTTTACTTTGTTATATATAGGTAAGATCTGTTAATATTAATCAGAAATTAAAACTTATATTTTAAAAATATTTATTAATTTTTTAAAAGTTAGAATACAAGTATTACATGTTAACATAAATAACATGTATTTCTTAAGAACAATAGCTATACATTCCAAACAAACTTAGCTAGAAAAATGCTATTGTTTTACAAATCTCTTTAATGTCTGGTTTAATATAAAATAGCCATAAGCTGGGTGCAGTGGCTCATGCCTGCAATCTTAGCACTTGGGGAGGCTGAGGCAGAAGGATTACTTGAGTCTAGGAGTTTGAGACTAGCCTGGACAACATAACGAGATCCCCTTCTCTATTAAAAAATAAAAAGGAAAATATAGCCAGGTATAGTGTCATGCTTCCGTAGTCCCAGCTAGTCTAGAGGCCTGGAGGCTGAGACAGGAGAATGACTTGAGCCCAGGAGTTCGAGGCTGTAGTGAGTTGTGATCACGCCACAGCAGTTCAGCCTGGGCTAAGGGAGATCTTTCTCTATAAAATAAAAAATAAAATAAGAATAGCCAGATTATTTTCTGCTTCTGCATTCAATTTGTTGTGATACATTACTTGTTTGGGTTAACATACATAAAGAAAATCCAGCTTCACACAAATTTGTAGTTAGAAAAGAGAGGACTTCATGAAGCCCCTGCAAGGAGACTCCCAGGGTCGAGGACTAGAATTTGACAGGAGCTGCTCTAAAAGCTGGGAAAAAAAAAAAAAAAAAAAAAAAAAAAAGACTACAAAGTGAGAGTGGCAAGAGGCAGCCAAATGCCTACGCAGATAGGGGTGAGCCCCCACCTCCAAGCTGAAGACAGTTTAAAACCTGAAAGCCAAGCTACAAGTTAAATCCTTGGATGGGATTAAGAGCTTGCCTTCCTATTTGGCGTGCTTTCCTCTGATTGGTCCCCACTCCTCACCTATTTTTAATATACCTAGCCTGTCCTAATTGGTTTTCCTACACTGTTGTGCCCACCTTTGAGTGATGTCTTCACTTTAACCTTTTTTGCCTACTCACAAACCAGTCAGCACACACTCCCCATTCTGAGTTCATAAAAGGCTCCAGACCCAGCCACATGGGGAACTTTCCCGAATTCAGGTAGGGGAACCACCCCCTGTATCCCTTCTTTGCTCAGAGCTATCCTTTTGCTTAATAAATTCTACTCTACTCACTCTCCGTTGTCCATGTGCCTAATTATTCCTGACTGTGAGACAAGAACTCAGACCTAGCCGAGCTCAGGAGCAGAAAGACCACAACAAAAGGATTTACTACAGTGTCAGAACACAAAGAGCAGATATTCACTAAATTGTATGAGAAAATGTTATCCGCAAACTTTATTGTACTTACATACAAATGCCTAAAAAATGTGTCCAGAAGCATATCACAGTGAGAGTAGTATTTGCCAAACAAGTGGATAAATGGAAGCACAAATACGTGCAAACATTCATGTACCCTAAGCTCTGATTCCCTTGACTTCACTTAAGTCAGAACATTGGCACCACTTTGAAAATATTAACAATTAATAGAGTAATCACACTAAAAACTAACAAGACCTAAAATTCTTAACATGTAAGCACAGAACTTTAAATGAAACTCATGCATATGCTTCGATTTTAGGGATAATATTTAGCTAAATATTATCTTTTGAAATCCTCTAATCCTCACAATACTTTTAGAAATAATTCAACATTATAGGGCTAGTAACCCAAATACCAGAGGTCACATTAGAATTAACAAGGAAATGTAAAGTTGATTCCTTTTTTAAATGTTGTTCTGATGCTGCATAAAATTATACTGAGTTAATATTTTGTTTTCTTTAAAAATAAATTAATGACCAATAATTCAAAACAATAGAATTTTTAATAATGACTATATGCCATGCAGTTGTTTAATAACATTGTCAAGTTTTAAATTAGGATTTCTATTTCCCTTTTTTAGTAATAGATTTATTAGAATATAATTCACATACTGTAAAATTCAACTATTTAAATATTCAATTCAGTTTTAGTAAATTCAGACTTGTGAATAAAATAAAACGTATGTTTTCTATTTCCCAAAACAGCAAGGACTTACAATATTACGGTGCATAGTTCTTGATCTTCATTTCAGAGTATGTATATTATTACACCCATTTTAAGAAGGTCCAATGATAAGAAATTCTGAGCACCAAGGCTTTAATTTTCCCCAAGAGTAAATCTTCCAATGATTTATGCTAAGATAATTTTGTAGGTAAATTGATGGATGATATCAAGCTTAATATATTGACAAAATTTTATTTGAGACTTCAACGCTCTAAAGCTTTTTTTAAATAACACAGCCATTGAGTTACAATTAACTAAATTAAAAACATTTTTCCAAGATAAGCAAATTTAAAAATGATGAAAGGAGAAGAAAACTTTATTAGGTTTAAGTAAAACTTAATTTATTTTTCTCCTCACTATTTTTTATTTTGTATGTCTTTTTTGTTCAGATAACTATTGCTTTAAGCTCTTTAGGTCAAGTTTTCTGTTTTGTTTTATTTTGTTTCTGTATTTTCATCCAGTCCAGTTTCCCTTAAGAAAGTTAATTTCTATTATTATTATTATTTTCTTTTTTTGAGACAGAATCTTGCTTTGTCACTCATGCTGGAGTGCAGTGGCACAATCTTAGTTTGTTGCAACCTCTACCTCCTGGGTTCAGGCAATTCTCGTGCCTCAACCTTCCCACTAGCAAGGATTACAGGCACGCACCACCACACCTGGCTAATTTTTGTATTTTTAGTAGAGACAGGATTTCACCATGTTGACCAGGCTGGTCTCGAACTCCTGGCCTCAAGCAATCTGCCTGCCTCGGCATCCCAAAATGTTAGGATTTTATTTTATTTTATTTTATTTTTTTGAGACGGAGTCTCACTCTGTCGCCCAGGCTGGAGTGCAGTGGCCGGATCTCAGCTCACTGCAAGCTCCGCCTCCCGGGTTCACGCCATTCTCCTGCCTCAGCCTCCCGAGTAGCTGGGACTACAGGCGCCCGCCACCTCGCCCGGCTAGTTTTTTGTACTTTTTAGTAGAGACGGGGTTTCACCGTGTTAGCCAGGATGGTCTCGATCTCCCGACCTCGTGATCCGCCCGTCTCGGCCTCCCAAAGTGCTGGGATTACAGGCTTGAGCCACCGCGCCCGGCCCCAAAATGTTAGGGTTACAAGCATGAGCCACCACACCCGGCCACCATTAAGAAAGTTGATATATATTTATCTGTTCAAAGTAACGGGCATTATTTTGAAATGTCTATTAAATGGATTTAGTAAGCAACCTGAAGGTAACCAGACTATGGGTATATATTAATATATTTAGTGAAATTGTGCTAACTGGTATATCTTCACTTAAATTATGGCAAAATGTTACCCCTCTTTCCATTGGTACAGGGGACCCCAGGGAGTACGGCAAAATGGTCATGGAATGGGCCTGGAATCACACAGCGTACTTACCTGAAATACTCTCCACCTCTTCTATCCCATGCCTTTACTGCTCTGTAATGAACTGCTGGTCAGTGGCCAATCTCTATCAATGGCATGGCTCTCTCTCAGGCTGCTTATACCCTTGTTTCTTCTGTGTACTGGTTACAAAATCATTCTTCCCCTCTTGGGTTCCCTGCTGCTTGGAAGTTCATATTTCAGAGTTCTTGAGGGCTGTTCTTTTATCCAAGCCACTTCCTCCACTATGTTCTCACATTGAGGGTAACTCACTGGGCCCCTCAGAATCTACCACTGGGACCAGCTGGCTGCTGACTCACCTCCCTTAGCGTGAGTGCCTTCTCTCCATCCCTCAGCCCCATCTCCATCTTGTACCCCACCCCCCAGCACGCTGCCCACCTCCAACATACAGCTCACTAATTGCAGATACTGCTTGGGTGCCTGAAGGAAAAGGCCTTCTTCCTTCTCGTATTTCAAAGGAGCCACATGAACTTCATGCCATTCAGCGACTCCCTGAAAATAGAATCTTTTTTTTTTTTTCAGTTGTTTTTTTTTTTTTATACTTTAAGTTCTAGGGTACATGTGCACAACGTGCAGATTTGTTACATATGTATACTTGTGCCATGTTGGTGTGCTGCACCCATCAACTCATCAGCACCCATCAACTCATCATTTACATCAGGTATAACTCCCAATGCAATCCCTCCCCCCTCCCCCCTCCCCATAATAGGCCCTGGTGTGTGATGTTCCCCTTCCCAAGTCCAAGTGATCTCATTGTTCAGTTCCCAACTATGAGTGAGAACATGCGGTGTTTGGTTTTCTGTTCTTGCGATAGTTTGCTGAGAATGATGGTTTCCAGCTGCATCCATGTCCCTACAAAGGACACAAACTCATCCTTTTTTATGGCTGCATAGTATTCCATGGTGTATATGTGCCACATTTTCTTAATACAGTCTGTCACTGATGGACATTTGGGTTGATTCCAAATCTTTGCTATTGTGAATAGTGCTGCAATGAACATACGTGTGCGTGTGTCTTTATAGCAGCACGATTTATAATCCTTTGGGTATATACCCAGTAATGGGATGGCTGGGTGAAAATAGAATCTTAAGTGCTTTTTTTTCCCTCAATTCACACAGCAAGTATGCTAGAGGCCCAATTACAGCCCAGCCTAGGCCACTTTAACAGGATCTGGAGAAGAATTTGAGTGGCATAGGCACCAAGACTGGCTGGCTATAACCAAGAAGATTTGGTGGAATGTCAGCTGCAGAGACGGACGTCTGGATATCTCTCCCCTGCTGTGACACTTTAATATTGAATGGTATTTGGCACAATCCCTGAGTTGGCAAGTGTGTTATCTGCTTGCACCAGGGACACCTGGCTTTACAGAGGCACTTGCGGTGCTGCCACAGCATTAAATATGTTTGCGGTACTTAAAAGTATTTTAATATAAACTATGTCATGCGATATGGGGTCCTGCCAATTCGATAATTGAATGGGGGTTGTTGGGGGTTTATCTTTATTTTAACAAAATCAAATCCCTTTCAAAAAGTCTATTTCTTTTTCCCAGTATGAGCAAAACATTATATTACGAGCTACCTTTCAGAAGTGGACAATTCAGTCATTTTTGATTCATGCCTCTAGCTGTTGTCCCACCCTCTTATACATCCCTGGTGCTGTCATTACCCATGGGAAAGGCAGAACTGCCACCACAACTTCAAATCTGAATTGCTTCTTTTGGTTGCTTACAACTTGAAGATTAGCATATTATCTGGCACCGCTATTCAAAACCAGCAGAGGCAACAACAACAACGAAAAGAAAGATTCATAGCGAAAATAATGCAAGGAAGACTTCTTTCTACATCTCCTCCTCATTTTCACATAGAAGACATTTATAGGTGGAGAAAATTCCAAAGAGGATATATACTCAAACTATTTTTAAAGTAGCATTTACAAATTTAATTTATTCCTCTTACACTGCCTTTTAATTTTAAGCAATGACATTTGAAGGGTGTTTGAATATACATCCCCATACATTGCTGCTGAAGACACCTGGGGCTGTCATTTTATCAAACACATTTAAGAGCCAAACTCTGTCCTGGGTGCTGGAGAACTCAGTAGTGATTCATACAAATGGGGTACCCTCCTTGTGGGGTCAGAGAGAAATGATAAACATACAATCTGACAAGTCCAAAAGGAGATTATCAGGTAGGTTTGAGCACCATGAAGATTGAAGGCTTTCAAAGCAGCTTCCCAGAGAGTGTGCCGTGTTGAATCCAAGCATTCAGTAAGAGGCATATGTGGTGTAGAAGAAAACTCGGTACTCTGTAGGCAAAGGCCTGGAATTTCCTTCCTTTTGGTATGATGCAAAGCGTGGCCTATTTCCCTTAGGAGGTGAGTTCCTGTCAGTTCCTTGGCATTGAACCCTGCTTTTCCACATCTTCCATCTCACCTGGCAGCTGAACAGATTCTATGGTAATGTCAGGGTGGGGTGCTGGGGAGGGTGCCATCTTAGAGACTAAATACATAAAGCCTTGCCACATTTTACCACCACATTTAACTAGCTTAAAGGTAATTTGAAGAGTTTCTTTTAGAAAATGTAAAGCGAAAAGGAGTTGCCTGTTTCTAATCATTAAAGGCTTTCAACTTCAACAGATGGGAAAAAGTCATTTTCAATGCACTTGTAAATGGAGTGACCCAATCGTGAACAGCTAATCTTTTAACTATCCCCTATTTCCATTTCTTGGGTATCCTAATACACTTTTCTCCTCCCACAGACAATTGATGGAAGTAATTACCTAAAATTGTCCTTATTCTTCATGTATTTGTCTTTCCTATAAAATGTCCTCCAGGTATATCCTCAAACCAGCTCATTCCCTTCACTTTGTACCTTGCTTACACAACTTTGCTCTGCAATTCAGTTCTCACCCAAAGCAATAGCAGATGAGTTATCAATCAGGGAAACACTGGAAGCCACATTCCAGTTGATCATGTTGACACATTAGCCATTGTAACGAGGTGAAGGGTGGTCTTCACAAAACATCTGTCCACATCTTAAACCCCAGAACCTGTGACTGTGAACTCATTTGGGGAAAAAAAAAAAAAAAAGTCTTGGCAGATATGATTAAGCTAAGGATCTCAAGATGAAATTGTCTATTATCCAATCACAGGTGTCCCTATAAGAGACACACAGAGAAGAGGAGGAGGCAATGTGATGATGAAGGCAAAGACTGGAGTGATGTAGCCACAAGACTAGGAATGCCAACAGCTGCCAGAAGCAGGAAGAGGCAAGAGACAGACTGTCGCCTCAGTCTTTACCAACACCTTGATTTTGAACTTTTGGCCTCCAGAACTGCCAGAGAATAAATCTCTGTTGTTTTCAGCCACCGAGTGTGTGGTAATTTGTTATGGCAGCCCTAGAAACTAACACAGTCATTGTGAGTTATATAAACTCCATAAAGGCAGGGCATAAGTGTTACCCTGGTGTGTGCATCCTACATACAGAAAGGGCTGAATTGGTGTGATTTGATCAGGTCTGCTTGAGAATGGAGCAAAGTCAAGAAAGCATCTGTTATAGAAATAGCCATATTTCTAGTATCTGTGTAGCATCTTAAGCCAAACAGGGATAGATATTTATCTTCCTCTATTAGAAGAAAAGAAAACGATGGAATTTTTTTGAGAGGCATTCAGTTAGGTGACATCAGTCATATCACAAGGATTTGAATGCAAACCAGGAAATTAAATAAGCCAGTTAACACCTGTGTCTTTCCTGGAAACGTTCCTCTCTTCCTTCATAGAATGTTCTTATATATAAAACTCAATTTCTCAGCCCAGCGCTTAGTCCATCTCAGACTGATTAATCAGCACAAGAATGCTGTGTGGATTAACTGTTCCTTCTTGCTGAAAAGAAAGCGACTTTCAAACTCTCTTGCATCTGAGCGGCCATAAATTTCTTGCATTGCCAGAGAGCAGCACAGGCCAACTGCAGAGAGTGGGTTGTTTATTTCTCCAAATACTGATGAAAGGCTGTTGTCTCCTGGTAATTCAGCTTCAAATTTTCCAGAGAAAAGATTCCCTCCCACCCTTCAGTAATAAAACAGGGTTGCTGGGAAGATGCAAAGACACTAAAAGAAACATTCATCAAGGTATAGATGCTCTGTCATGAAAACAAAATATGCCAAGCCAGTGTCACTGAATCTTAAGATGCTGTTTGATCTTCCCCTCCCTTCTTTGATGGTTGTGTCCGGGATAGGCTATGTTCTCAGTTAAAGGCAGCTTCCTGCCGACTGCTATAAAGAGACATATGTAATAAAATGAGAGTTCCTCCTTCCTCTGTCATTCTTTTGAAACACAATTCAATTCCACTCCGGACTTTGCAGAACCCCAAGACTTGTTTGGGGTTTAAAGATCAGACAGATAACACAGCTTAAGAATTACCTTTGGTGGCACAGAATACAGTCATCTTCTGTTAACCAGGTTCTGGTGGGGGCAGCATTAAAGTAGAATCTTTCTAAAGAAGCTCCAGGAAAGCCACCATTACTCTGGTTTCTCTTGAATGTTTATTATAATGTATACTCTTAGAATCTATTGATGAGGGTGATAGTGCAGATTAATATTTTTACTACATTCTGATATTTTGACCTTATTGGAAGAAAACCCTCCTTAAAGCTAGTAGAACTAGACTCTGAAGCCCGCAGAATAACTTGAAGATATTTCAGGATTGAATGCAAGTGTTATACTCAGCAGAACCAGCCTAGGAAGCCTAGTAATTTTGGAGAGGAATTCACACACTGAATACCATTTTTAAAAATTCATTTATTCCAAAACAATAAATGGTCCACCCACCATTAAACAGAAGCCTATATAGAGTATGAAAGGCCCAGAAAAGTGTAATATGAATTCCCATCTTCTGTACTGTACAATCTGTTAGAGAATAACTGGTGTACTTTCCAGAAAAGTTTTAAAACATTACTAAAGCGCCCACTAAGTAGCATCTAGTAATTGTCCAATAAGGAAAACATACAATAAATTATGTGTTTATGGATAACAAAGTTGTGACAAGATGAGATGATTTGGTAAAGCAGAAAGAATCTGGGATTTGCTTCAGGCAACCTGAAGTCACCTTGTTTTTTTTGTTTTGTTTTGTTTTGTTTTTTAACTACTCTAACTAGCTACTATAAGTCCAGGGCCAGTAGGTTAAAAACTTCTGTGAGCTTGAACTTCATCAGGATGTCTAGGCCAGAATCTTAAGGTATATGGCAAATACAAACAGTGCATGTGCAACATCTCACAGATAATAAGTGCTCACATGTGGTGTTGCTTCATTATTATTGCTTCTTCACGCCTATAGTTTATACTTTACTAAAAGGGAAGACCCAAATGTTTGGTAAATTCTGATGGATTATCTGAAGAAAAATAATTATAGCAATAATGTATTCCAACAGAGGGCTGAATAGGCCAGTGAGACTGACAAATTGCAGACTTACTTACCATAGATCTGGTGGTATTCATCACTGGATCCCCAACTGAGGTCTCAGAGGTCTCAGAAAGGGCCTGACACGGAAAACTCCTTACCCCAAATCCAGACTTTAAAATTCTATTCATAGTTATAGTGAGAACACTTCTAATTGGATTGGAAGTGATTTATAATAGCACTAAAAATAAAATTTCAAATTAAAAACCAAAAGGAATTATAGAAATAAGAGGAAGCAAATATAGCAGCCTCCTTGGTTGATATGTTAATTATGGTTAAACATTAAATTAGCTCTAAGCTTCCTGGCACCCAGGGGAACAATGGAAACACGGCAGGTTATATAATTTTCAGTGACTAATAAAAATGACATGGGGAGTCTTCCTGGAGATTAAATTCTAAGATTTAAAAGGTGTGACCATAAAGGAATAAGAATAAATTTGCAAATTGCATTCAGAAATGTGCTTTATCTCTTTGTTTCACAGGTGTGGCTTCTAGCAACAGTTGGAGGTGAAGTAGAAAAATGTACACCAGGTGGATATGACCTTTAGGGCATATGACTCAGGAAGAAACCTGGGAAGATACAGATGTGTGTATCAGGGAATGAAAATAAATGTGAATGGTATTAGCATATGTGAGATAAATGGAAAATGGAGGAAAAAACAGGGCAAGGAAATCTTTCTAGAGTGGCTTCTATGTAAAAGAACTTCATAAAAGCATCAGATGTGAACAGTAGTAAAGATTCAGGAATTAAGATGAGTTTAAGGACATTGCCCTGGACATTATATTTAAGCTGGAATGCCTAAGCTGGTTTTATGACAGAATGGATTGAGAAAAGCCACTGGTTAAAGGCTGGGCAAAGGCAAGAAAATTTTGACCCACTAATGTAGATAGATCTGAGCTCATCCAAGAAAGGAATTTTCTTCCTCAACGACCAAAGAAAGTGAGCAAAATAATTTTTGTCTTGGCCAAGAAATAGTGAGGGCCTAGGAGACTGGTTAATGCTTTAGTTCATATGCTAAAATTGCTTCCTATATTATAAATTATTTTGCAATTTGATGAGTGGAAATACGGTCTTAGAAAAGTAACAAGATGGTCAGATTTTTACAAGAGAAAAACATATATATGAAAAAAATCCCATAGGAAAAATTGTGACTCATAATGCAACCTTATTGTTGCATTGGGTAGAAATGATGAAAAATCACGTAGTATGGAAAATGCGCTATAAGGAAAAAGAAAACAAACCAATTAGGTAGTCTCACTTAACTTTAGTTCTCATTTGTAAAAGGGTAAAGGTATCCCACATGAACAGGTCCTCCTTTAAGGCAGATTTCTACCTTGACTATTTATTGGAATCATCTGAAGAGCCTTTAAAAATTTATAAGGCAGATCCATCTCATTTTCTGGTATAGGATCTAAGCCCCAGTATTCAGAAAGTTCCCCAGGTGGATTCCAGTGGGCAGCCGAGGCTGAGCTTTAAAGGATTTACTTGTAAAGCAGAGAAGGATTACAGGGACGGATAGGTAATGAAGAGTCTGGCTGACTGAAAATCACAATCGCCTCCAGAGGTGGAGTCTGTTTCCTCCTTCCTGGAATCTGGGCTGGCCCTGTGATGTATTTTGGCTGATAGAATGTGCTAGAACTGACATGAGATGAGTCTCAGAGCCTCAGGATAGCTTCTGTCTTCCACCTCTTGGAATATCCCCTTTACTATGTAAGAAAGCCTGAGGGATGGGCAAGGTACCTCATGCCTGTAATCCAGTCTCTTTCGGAGTCAGAGGCAGGAGAATTGCTTGAAGCCAGGAGTTTGAGACCAGCTTGGGTAAAATAGTGAGATCCATATCTATTAAAAATATAATTTTTAAAGTTAGCTGAGGATGGTGGTGTATGCTTGTAGTCCCAGCTACTTAGGAGGCTAAGGCAGGAAGATCACTTCAGCCCAGGAGGTTGAGGCTGCAGTGAGCTAGGATCACATCACTGCACTCAAGCCTGGTTGACAGAGCAAGACCCTCTTTCCAAAATAAAAATCCTGAGGTGGATGTTTGAATGAGAGACCACAGAGAGATGCCATGCCAATAGTCAGCACAAACCTCCAGACATGCAAGTGGAATCATCTTGGACCATCCAATCACAGTCAAGCCCCCACAGTTAATCCCCTACCTAACACCTCATGAAACAGAGGCCACCCATTCCAACTGACCCTGGTCCAATTGCCCATCTCCAGAATTATGACAAGTAATAAGTGATTGCTGTTTTAAGCCACTACATCTTGGGATAGTTTGTTATGCAGTAATCAATTTAAAGATAGAAAGAGAACACAAAACAAAACTTCTTGAAGCTGGACTGTCAAACAAATCTGCAACAGCAAGCCTTCAGGATGGTCCTCAAAGATCTCCATCCCCTGGTATTCAAGTTCCTTTGTCATGCATTCAAACATTTTACCAGTGTTGGTCTGTGTGACCAACAGAATATGGCATAGTTATGATATAAGACTTCTGAGGCTAGATCAGAAAACTCATGTGGCTTCTACCTTGCTCTCTTTCTTGCATAAGGAAGCCAGCAACTATGTTATGAGGGTGCCATAGCCCCCTACAGGGAAATCCTATATGGTGAGAACCTGTGTTATTCAGTCAACAGCCATGTGAGTGCACCATCTTGCAAACTGGTTCTCCAGTCCCAGTCAAGCTTTCAGATGAATGCAGCTCTTGTGAAGATTCTGACTGCAACTCCACAAGAGACCTGAGCAAGAGTCACTCACCTAAGCTGCTCCCAAATTCCTGACCCACATAAACTGTAAGAAAATAAATGTTTTTTGTTGGTTTATTTTAAGTCACCAAATTTTAGGGTCATTTGTTATGCAACAATAAATAACCAATGCGTAACCTTTGTTTTTGAATGAATTGCACCTGGTGAAATAGGTCCAATGTGTAGGTACATGATGAGGATGAGGAAAATTCAGTATCTAGAATTAAAGTTCAAGGTATGTGGTCAATAGCATTTGGTGAAATAGATAAGCAGTGCTTTGTAACCTGGGGAAATGAAAAAGGGTGTCTCTCTCAGGAGTACAGAGTGAATGACAATCTTGTTTGGGAGCAGGATTCAGTCCTCTTTGAGGTGAAAATGTGCCACTACATGGGGATTTAGTACCTTCAGTTGTAAAGATTGGAAAACTGCAGGTTGGTAGACTGACCATTAAACACATTTCCAGGGAACTGCAGAAACCACTTATAACTGAGAAAAATCATAGAAATTCATGTTAACAGGTGATAAATAGAAATGCATTATTTCTGGAGCAAGTGCTAGCTAAGGACCAAAGTAATAAAAGAAAGAGAGTTGGAAAAATGAGGAGACAGCCTATGCAACAGAATCCAGGCTGGGGAAAAAGAAAACAGAAGTCATAAGTAAGGAAAATGAGTTTGTAAGTGTATTTTTAAAGTTTTAAGAGAGTTTTTGTTCTTTTTAAACTGCTGTAACTATAACCAAGCATGTCACAATCCCATAATGGTGTCAATCTAAGAAAGAGGAATCACTATAGTAGCTATTGTCTTTAAGTCTAAAGTCCACTTGAAATTAAGGTAATAAAAAATGATTAGAAAAATTTCTTCACTTGGCTTACTGAGCAATTTCTTTTTTCTGCCTTTTCTTTTAAATAACTTTATTATAGAAAAACAGTTAAATATGCAAAACAAGAGTGAATAATAATGAACCTCCATCTAATTAGTATCCACTATCAACAATTATCAAGCATTTCCACACTTCTACCTTTACCCATTCATACTCATACTCAGTGCTCCTCCCATTTCATCCCATTTTAGATTATTTTTATATAAATCTTAGTTATTGTATCATCTTAAATATGTCAGATAAGGACTCTGTTTAAAACATAATCAAAATATCATTATTAACCCTGAAGAAATGACAATAATATCTTAACATTAGCCAATCACCAGGATTAAAATTTGTTTGATTGTTTAATATTTTAAACTTTTGTTTGTGCAAATTAAGATCCAAAGGTGGTCCTTATATTACATTTGTTGTGGTATATCTCTTAAGTCTCTTGCAATGTGTAGTTTCCTCATCATCTCTTTCGTTTCGTTGAAACACATCTTAAAGAAACTGGGAGTTTATTACCTGCATATTTTTTTTTTCCTCTCTCTCTCTCTCTTTTTTTTTTTTTTTTTTTGAGACAGAGTCTCAGGCTGGAGTGCGGTGGCAGTGGCACAATCTCAACTCACTACAACCTCCCCATCCAGGGTTCTAGCGATTCCTCTACCTCAGCCTCCTGAGTAGCTGAGACTACAGGCGCTTGCCCCCAAGCCCAGCTAATGTTTTTTGTATTTTTAATAGAGATGGGGTTTCACCATGTTGGCCAGGCTGGTCTCCTGGCCTCAAGTGTCTTGGCCTCCTGAAGTGTTGGGATTACAGGCATGAGCCAGTGTGCCCAGCCACTTGTACATTTTTTATTAGATCTAGGGTCATGATCAGATTCATGTTTGATATTTTTGACAAAAGTACCTCCCTGGTGATATTTATTTCTTCCATGAGTGATCCAAAAATATCTGATTGTCTTCCTTTTTGTTTTTTCAAAGGATATTAAATCCATAATTTGTTACAGATTATAAAGTGGTAATATTCTAATTCTATAATTTATCCAAAAAATTTTCTCATATTAACTATTTCTTAGTATGCAAAACAGTTTGTATGGCAAAGGTAGAATAAATGTTTATTTTTGTTTATCGATTTTCCAAACAATAGAAAAAATTTATAAACAAATTGTTTCCTAGCATCTTCCAAATATGAAGAGTACATTTATTGATATTTTTAGGAACTCTTGTATTTAAATATATTTGATGTTTTTCAGTTCATTTGAATTATTATTCACATTGATATTCAAACTGTTCCCTTACTGGCCAAACTGGTCCTTTTAAGTTAGTCTCTGTATCCATTTGACGTGATACAAATAATGTTTGATAACTTTTTTCCCTTTGTTTTCTTTTTAACCTTTTATTTTGAAATAATTATAGACTCACATGAAGCTGGAAAGAAAAAAAAAGCTTTCCTATACCCTTTACCAGCTTCCCACAGTAGTAACATCTTACATAACCATAGTATATTATCGAAACCTGGAAATTGACATTGGCACAATGCAGTTAATTAGACTATAGCACTTAATTGAATTTCACTACTGTACATACACTCGTGTGTATATGTGTGTGTGTTGCTCTATGACATTTTATTGTGTATATAGATTTGTATAACCAACAACACATTTTGTAACTTATTTGCTTTCTGGTATAACATGAAATTCTACAAGTATCTTTTACATTTCCTGTCTTAGGCCTAAGATCAGCCATTTCTTCAAGATGTCATGGTTAGTTGTAGCGGGGCATGCTATGCAGAAACCATAGAATGAAGTCTATGGGTTTTATTTCCTTTGGCTTGGCCATGGTTTCCAGAACTGTTGAGCGGACAAGGTTTTGTGGAAAACCTTAAAAACCACACACATCATGCCTTCTAATTGATAATTCCAAGTCAAATTCAGGACTACAGAGGTTTTACTTAATCTCAACAACATTATATTTCTGTTTTCTTCATCCTGTGACAAAAAAATCTCATTTCTCAATCCCATCAAGATAATTATCAATTCACTTTATTTCACAGGGTTAACAGAACACTACCAGAGCAGTAATGCCATCACTACTACCAAAACCATTATTATTTAAAACAGGCTAAGCTTTAAAAAATTGTTTTATTTGTACATAGGATAGATCCCAATAGTGATGCACAATTCAAAAGTTACATTGAACAGTTCCTTTCTGTATAGTTACATTGAAAGCTTGATCACAATTGGTTGCATTTGTTTTATTTTGCTTTCAAATTGTGGAAACTGCTTTTAAGTCTCAATTGCATTTAATAGAAATGTAAAATACCTGATTACAAAGCCAATTTACAAAATAAGGTATATGCAGAGTGGTATGGTTTGACTATGTCCCCACCCAGATCTCATCTTGAATTCCCATGTGTTGTGGGAGGGCCTCAGTGGGAGGCAGTTGAATCATGGGGGTAGGTCTTTCCCATGGTTTTCTCATGGTAGTGAATAAGTCTCATGAGATCTGATGGTTTTAAAAATGAGACTTTCCCTGCACAAGTTCTCTCTTTGCCTGCTGCCATCCATGTGAGATTTGACTTGTTCCTCCTTGACTTTCACCATAATTGTGAGGCTTCCCCAGCCACATGGAACTGTAAGTCCATTAAAACCCTCTCTTTTGTAAATTGTCTAGTCTTGGGTATGTCTTTATCAGCAGTGTGAAAAGAGACTAACTACCAGTAGCGTGGGGTTCTGCTGTAGATACTCAAAAATGTGGAAGCAACTTTGGAACTGGGTAACAGGTAGAGTTTGGAATAGTTTGGAGGGCTCAGAAGAAGACAGGGAAACGTTGGAAAGTTTGGAACTTGCTAGAGATTTGTTCAATGGCTTTGACAAAAATGATGATAATAAAATGCACAATGAAATTCAAGCTGAGGTGGTCTCAGATGGAGATGAGGAACTTGTTGGGAACAGGAGCAAATGTGACTCTTGTTATGTTTTATCAAGCAGACTGGTGGCATTTTGCCCACGCCCTAGAGATTTGTGAAACTTTGAGCTTGAGAGAGATGATTTAGGATATCTGGCAGAAGAAACTTCTAAGCAACAAAACATTCAAGAGGAGACATGGGTGCTGTTAAAGCATTCAGTTTTATAAGCAAAACAGAGCAGAAAGTTCAGAAAATTTGAAGTCTGATGATGTAGTAAAAAAGAAAATTCCATATTCTGAGGAGAAATTCAAGCTGCCTGCAGAAATTTGCATAAGTAATGAGGAGCAGAATGTTAACCCTCAAGACAATGGGGAAAATATCTCCAGGTCATGTCAGAGACCTCCACATTAGACCTTACCATCACAGGCCCAGAGGCCTAGGAGGAAGAAGTGGTTTCATCAGCCAGGCCCAGGGACCCTGTACTGTGTGCAGTCTAGGGACTTGGTGCCCTGCATCCCAGATGCTCCAGCACCGAAGGGGTCAATGGCTAAAAAGGGCCAACGTAGAGCTAGAGCCGTTGTTTCAGGGGGTGCAAGCTGCAAGCCTTGGCAGTTTTCCTGTGGCGTTGAGCCTGTGAGTGCACAGAAGTCAAAAATTGGGGTTTGGGAACCTTTGCTTAGGTTTCTGAAGATGTATGGAAATGCCTGGATGCCCAGCCAGAAGCTTGCTGCAGGGTGGGGCCCTTATGGAGAAACTCTGCTAGGGCAGTGTGGAAGGAAAATGTGGGGTCAGAGCCCCCACACAGTGTCCCTACTGGGGCACTGCCTAGTGGAGCTGTGACATGAGGGCCACCATCCTCCAGACCCCAGAATGGTAGATGCACTGACAGTTTATACTGTGCACCTGGAAAAGCTGCAGACACTCAACACCAGCCCATGAAAGCAGCTAGGAGGGAGGCTGTACCTTGCAAAACCACAGTGGCAGAACTGCCCAAAACCATGGGAATCCACCTCTTGCATTGACGTGACCTGGATGTGAGACATGGAGTCAAAGGAGGTCACTGTGGAGCTTTAAGATTTGACTACCTTGCTGGATTTTGGACTTATATGGGGCCTATAGTCCCTTTGTTTTGGCCAATTTCTCCCATTTGGAATGGCTGTATTTACCAATGCCTGTACTCCCATTGTATCTAGGAAGTAACTAAGCTGTTTTTGATTTTACAAGCTTATAGGTGGAAGGGACTTGCCTTGTTTCAGGTGAGACTTAGACTGTGGACTTTTGAGTTAATGCTGAAATGAGTTAAGACTTTGGGGGACTGTTGGGAAGGCATTATTGGTTTTGAAATTTGAGGACATGAGATTTGGGAGGGCCCAGGAGTGGAATGACACGGTTTAGCTGTGTCTCCACTCAAATCTCATCTCAAATTCTCACACATTGTGGGAGGGGCCCTGTGAGACATAGTTGAATCATGCAGGCAGGTCTTTCCCATGCTTTTCTTGTGATAGTGAATAAATCTCACAAGACCAGATGGTTTTAGAAATGGGAGTTTCCCTGCACAAACTCTCTCTTTGCCTGCTGTCTTTCATGTAAGATGTGACTTGTACTTCCTTGCTTTCCACTATGATTGTGAGGCTTCTTCAGCCACGTGGAACTGTAGATCTATTAAACCTCTTTCTTTTGCAGATTGCCCATTCTCAGGTATGTCTTTATTAGCAGCATGAAAACAAACTAATACACAGAGTAGTCTGGTTTCTATCTCTTTTCCAAAATACTGTTGTTCACTATTTGTATTTGTAGTATATGGCATTCTCTCTCTCTCTCTCTCTCTCCACACACACACATACCCTCCTCCTTACACCTATACATACATGCTGATACAGACACATAAATGTGTGTATATATATTTATATATACTAGTATCTTTAATACCTCAGTACGTCTTTACAATATATTTAGACTCCACATTTTAAAAAATTGTCCATTATTTCCTAACTCTGAGAAACTTTGAATTTAGCTACATTTTATTCCCATGGGACCCCTTTTAATATAGGGCCTTTATTCAAAGTTTAATAACATAACATCAGCCTGCCCTATTAGTTCCTTAGTTGCAAAAGTCTAGGCTTTGCATGTTTTCATCACTGTTTTGTTCAAGTGTTTTTCTTTGTTACTTTCAATAATAGATAGATTATACAGGTGTTATTTATCAACCATCATTTCTAAAATGGAACCTGAGCCTCAAAATATGCCAAAGAATTTTTTAAGAGATAAAATAAGCATCTCTGATAATACTACAAAAAAGAGAGAAATTGTGAATGTACAGTGAAACTAAATAACTTCAATGAAGGATGCTAATATGAAGATTTCAAACAAATTGTCAATTTCTATAAAAACTACTAACAAAAGGAGCCTAAAGTTACCAGGTAGAGTGGAGAAGACACAAATACTGAAAAAAGTTCTGTAACTGTTAATAGAGGATACTGAGCCAAAATAAACAAACAGTAATTCACCAAAAGAAAGGTCATGAGCTTCAGAATTTTATTGCAAGACATGCGTCTTTGTGATCTTGCTTTTACCCAGAAGGGGTAACTTCTAAACGTTGAGAGGTAAAATCGTTGGATTCCTTTCCTGCTTTCCAGACATTCTCAAAATTGTTTTGAGACTAATGGTTTTCTCTTAAAGTAGACTTCAAGAGCAAACTTCTAAGAGGGTATCTGTGAATAAATACACAATAACAAGAAGTGAAATCATAAAAAAGGAAGAGAAGAAAGATAAAAAACCAAAAAGCCGTTACAGGAATATGCGTCAAAGGAGAATTAATTTGGCTAGCAGAACACTTAAAATAAGTATTTATTTATACATTAGAAAAAGTAACGTAGTTACTACTGGAAAAACAATATTAGATGCCAGACCATATAAACTCAAAGTCTGTGCTTTTAACCATCATGTAATTCTACTAAATAAATCTGGAAAAAAAAAAAGGAAGAAACAAAGACATAGAACTAAGAAATAGAAAATGTGCAAAATACATACATTCAAAGATTGTTCCTTTGAACAAATAAATTAGACATATTAAACACTAAAATAACACAGGAAAAAATAAAAATTAAACAATCCAAATTCAAAACAAGAACAAAGAATTAGCCAAAAGTTAGATGACATTAAGAAAATCATAAAGGAATGGTTTCCTCAACTATGTAAGTAAGTTTGAAAGTCTAATTGAACTGCATAATATAAATTTTTACAATTTGATTCAAGATACGTATAAAATCTTAAGTACACCATAAGTTAAAGGTAAACAGTTGTGAATGTATTCTATAATATGCCTCTGGAAACAAAATGAAATGCCCAGATAGTTTCACAGGTTCAATTCTACCAATATTTCAAGGAGCATTTAAATCCAATTTTATTTAAATAGTTTCATAGGATGTAGAAAGAAGAAAGGCTTCCAAATATTTTTAGGATAGTATACATGCCACCACCTTGAAAAAATAAAAGGGATAAAAATAACACACAGAACCACACGATTACAGACCAAAATCCAGTCTATTCTCAACACAAAGCAAGTACTCTCTTTAGAAGCAGAGATTACTGCTTTTAAAACAGTGTTCCTCTCCTCTTACCAGATCTCCCAAACAGACCCCTGTAAAACCCAGTCTTTAGAATAGCTGACAAGGCCATTTGTGACCTGCTCACTCCATTCTAGACATATGCAGGTACCCTCATATCTTAGACTTTTGTCCTTTGGAGCTTCCTCTGGAAGAACTTTTCCCCATATATCTTCCTGGCTAATGCCCTCCTTCAAGTCTTTGTCAAATCTCACCTTTTATAAATGAGGTCTGCCCTAATCACTCCTAATCATTCTATCTAAATTAGCAACCAGTTCCCATAGCCTCTCTGGATCCCTCTTCCCTGCCTCTGTTTGTTTCTGATAGCAATTATCACTTTGCACCATGTTACGTAAATGACTGAACTATTATTTGTCCTTGTTTGTCTAGCCCTACCAGAATGTAAGTTCCAGAAAGTGAAGTCACTTTTATCTGTTTTGTTTGTTGATGTATTCCAAACACCTAGAAATAGTACTGGAACATGATAAACTCTCATTATGTATTTATAGAATTAATTGATTGATTTTAAAAATTGTATTCCTACTATTTTCTTTGTTCTCTCTTTTTGGAAGCTACTATTATTTATATATTGAACCTCTTGGATTGAGTCACTAATTTTCCTGTCTTTTAAAAAACTTTTTTATCTTTTCCTTCTGGTTCTACTTTCAGAAATTATTCTTAAACTTTCTCTTTGAATATGGTTCTTTTTTCATTTCTGCTGTAATAGTTTTAATTTTCAAAGACTCTACAGTGCTTTCTGATTTTTCTTCTTTATATAGTGTTCTGTTCCTATTTCCTGGATGTCATATCTTCCTTAATCTTTCTGAATAATATGCTAAATGTGGGATTTTAGGGGGATCTTTTTTCCCCTCCCATTTTATAATTATAGAAACAAAGAAGGAACTGATAACGGTGAAATCCTATTGGAAGTAGGAGCTAGGGGAGGGGAGTCTTTCATTTTTCATTTTATATCCTTTAGTACTATTTTAATCTCTTGCATTATGAATGTATTACTTTTATAATTATATTGTTGATAATAATAATGAGAAGGTAGAGGAAAAGGTAGAAAAAAAGTCATTAATTAGATAAGCACTGTGACCTTTGACCAATGCCTTTATAATATTTATACAAGAAAAGAAATACCCTTACCTATTGGCGTAATATCTACAAATACATAATACATAAAAGGAATACCTATCAGCAGAGACCCAGACAGAATTCAAGTTTCATCAGGCAACTTAATGCCCCTCTGCATTCTATAGCAGTTCTTCAATGAATAATTTAGTGTCCCTGTAATGAGTTCTACTAACTGATGTGTCTACTCATCCTTATCTATTGCAGAGTAGGACTACGGTGAAGGATTTTAATGTGATCTGGAATTTTATTCATCTGTAGTTATGCTACTTGTGTCTTGCATGGCAATGTAGGCTATCTTTAGCCTACTGTGCAGCAATCTAAAAAGTTAAACCTTCAGTTATCCTTATTTGGTAGTTTCCACTTTGGCTATTGAGCCCAGCCTGCTTGCTGTTTGACTATTGGGCCCCACCTATGTGCTTGCATAAACCTTAAGTGTTTTCTTTGCAAACATGAGCTGGAAAGCTGAGCCATCATTTCCAGAGAAGGTGACTTAAGTTTTATATCCAAGTTTGGACAGTTTGGGCCAACCTTGCATGTAATATTTTTGGGACAATTTTGAGTAGACATTCCTGGCCTAAACTCGTATTCCTGTGCCAGTTTCCTTAAGCAGATACTACAAAGTCCCCATATTATGAGCAGAAGACCCCATGTAGCCTGCTTTTGCAATTCTCCACCTACCTGACGGGCCCTGAAAGAAGACTAATCAAGCAGCATCAAGAGCTGGCCATCCTAATGCATGAAGCCCTTCACTGGAGCCCTTTTCTTATGGAATGGCTATTATTTATTCACCATGGTGTGTCTGAAATGAAAGCACATACGAACTTCTTGCAGATTGTTTTAATGATAAACGCCAATGTGCTCAGGAAGAAAACTGGGAAAAGTCACTTTGGAGGAACCAGAGGAGAAGCCTGCAAAATACAGGCAATCCTATGCCTCATTGTGCTAATGTTGCTTGAGGACACAGACACGTGTTTTACAGAAATTATTGTCGACTATTCTAAAAGTGAGTTTTATTCTCTTTCTTTCTCTAATTCAGAAGAAGAAGATAAGTAAGTTGTCTAATTTAGAGTTAGACAAAAAGTAAGCGGTCCATCAAAATGATGACATTGTTTTTATTTAGGATGAAGTAAGAAGTAAGAAGTCCAGAGACATAAATTTGGGGTTTCTTGAATTGTACTTGTAACTGGATTCACAGAGAAACCGTTATGAGGTTCATTCCCATAAGCTTCAAAGAGAAGATTATGTGAACTAAAAAATAGCATTAAATACTAAAAGATGGTACAAAGCACAATTCGTTGCTTGAAAAGGGCTGAGTGATATATGGCATCTCAACTTAGAGGTAATGATTTCAGTCAGTTATTTCTCCTCTATCAGGAAAAGAGAGAAAGAGATAAAAAAAAGAGAGAACTAAAAGTTCTCATGTTATTTATTTTTGTGTTAAAATTGGGGAAAAACAATCTTTGAAAGTGTTTAACTCAATGGTGGATGTAATTATTTAGAGATATTGACAATAAAAATTATGTTGTACATTGAACTATCAGGGCTTTATAATGATAGATAGCATATCATACCCTAAAAACATTAGATTTTATTTTATTTTATACATTATCACAATAGTGATAGCTCATTAGTGAGCTAGCCCTATTGAATTGGGAGAAGACTTTAGATCAAGCCATTGGAATAGGGTGAAAACAAAGAAACAAGTCCTTTCCCTGCCAAACATGATAAAAAGTATTTTTTGAAAATATTTGAATACATAGTTATAAAAGACATTTGTAGTTGTCATTTGTAATAATTTATTAAAGCAACACACACAGTGGAAAATTAAGACCTCGGTTTGATCTTTTATGCATTTGTGTATGTGTGAATGAATAGATGATTGATTGATAGATAGATAGATAGGTAGGTAGGTAGGTAGGTAGATAGATAGATAGATAGATAGATAGATAGATAGATAGATGCAGATACACACTTTCTTTGCTTCTGCCCTCAGTGTGAGGGGATAGGGGTATGTTGAATAATTCTTACTGACACAAAATTTAATTGCTCTGCTGCTTTCTTCCAGTTATTGGCATTTGTGGACTAGAGAGAAGAGGGAAACGTAGAACTCGTCAATGTCTAGATTCTTTTCAGTTGCTAAAGGATAGGTTTCTACTTTTGATACCCCTTTGTCCAACTCATCACCTCAGTGAGGTGGGGATGTGCAAGACAATGATTGTATAATATAATGCTTTTCTAGGGCACAGTTGGAGGATGCTAGGAAGACCCTAGGGGTCTCTCAGGTAGTCCAGAGGAAGTTTGGCAAATTCACAAGAAAAAGTGACATAATTGTTTGACTTATGCATAGTTCATAAGTGTGAAATGTTAGATTATTTTAAATTTTCACAGAAATTCTGCATTCATTTCACATTTTTCTCAAACGTTTTGCATGTACTTAAAAAACTGAGTTGGTCAGTACACTTTGACTAACATTAAGTTAGTAGAATGGTTCATCTTGACAATGGTATTTTCAACATTCAAACAACAAAATTGGATGCTTATGTATTGTTTTCATTTGCTAAATAGTCTTTGTTCTACCAGTGTGTACTGTTATATCCCCAATTGTCACAAATGAATAGATGACTCAGAAATACTTCGTTGGAGATAATAGTGCTATTAAAAACAAATAAAAGGATTATATTTAGATGATGTCATGATATAAATAGTAAATAGGTCTTCAGTATGAGTACAGAATGTGACTCTATACATGTATTGATAATTTCACTCATGTAGCTAAAAATTAAAAGGGCAAATGGGAAATATAATTGTTAACATCAAAAATTAAGATGTTATTATTGTATGGGTGAGGCTTTCATCTTCAAATATGCCTGCTGTGAAACTTTTGAAAATATTTGATGAAGCCTTCTAGATTTTCATGTCATTTTTAAATACATAAATGAAACATGCACTTATTTATCAGAACAAATGCAAATTAGTAAATCACGACCAAATGGAAAATTTTATCTCTGAAGTCAAAGAAGAGATAAAAACGAGAGGTACCTAATTAAAAGTTTTTTCTCTATAGCAAAAACCAAAGCGCTTGCAACAGTCAACCAAAATTAATGTCAAGTAAAAGAGCACAGAAAGAAAGCTGATTATGTCATTGTCAAAATAAGCCACTAGCATAATTCCTTTATCCATTATATTGTTGGATATTCCTTTATAATAGTAGGCAGTTATGATAAATGCAATTCCAATTTGACCCAAAAGCCTCACCTAAGGAGTTCTGGTCTATCCTCAGGATGACTACCATGTCACATTTTGTGTGCTCATCTACCTCCTACAATCACAAAGTCAGCATATTACAGGAACTGGTTGGGTAACCTGGTTAAATTTGTCTTCAGCAACTCAGTCCTCTCTTGGAGGTAACTATGATTCTAGTTATTTTTTTGCTCCAAGTGAGTGAAAATTATATTATACCTTTGTGATCAAAACTATGCAAGAACCCTTTTTAAAGTTCATTTTATAGATACCAATTGGGATTGGAGTGATCTCTCTTTTCCCCTGTCCTTGCATATTGGATTCCAGGCAAAATCCAATTTATTTAGTTAGTTATATCTGTTTATCTTAAAATATTACTTGAGTATTCTCGTGTATTTTAATGTTCATTGCTCTCTGCCCCATTATATTTACTCTGTAACTACTGTGGATATGCTATCAAGTGTTGCAATTTACAGCTGGATGAAACCAGAGGTTGTGTAGTGTGTGAATCACTTCTTAGTATAGGAGAAAGTCTCAACAAAGGGAGAAATGCATGATAATTTTTTGTTTTGTTTTATACTAAAAATTCAAACTGGAAAAGAACATAATTTCTATTTAACTGGTTATTGTTTTGTGAGCATTCATATAGACTAGAAAAAAATGCATTCTCATAAATGCTAATACTAAGACCCACTAAATGTGCAATAAAGATTAGTGTTGTTGTGCAGATGAAATTGGCTCCACCTATATTCTCAGCTATACAGTGATTTATTCATAGAGAAAAGTTAGCAGCCAACAATTCCCTTCCCTCCTATTCTCAATTTGGAGTGGAAAAAGAAAAAAGGTACATATTGTGAATATAACTAAACGGTTATCAGTAAATACAGATAGAACAAGACTCTACTTTTTCACACTGAAGTTTTGAGTTGCAATAGAAATAGTAAGCACATGAGTATTTGAAAAGAGGCTTGAAGTGAAAGCATTTCCTCATAACCTAGATCAAAACAAAGATATCATTTTTATGACTTCAGTACTTCCTTCCAGAAATATAATACTAGAAATGTTAGGGCCTTTACAAATATAAACATGTCACCCCAGGTCCAACATCCCACAATTCTAAAATGGAAGAATAGAAAACGTCAGGATTTCTTAAAGTCCACATTTTGGTATTATGACTCAATTATTAAAACAAAATTTTTTTTTTCAACGACTAACAATTTTCTTAACTTCTTGATCAAGAAGGAAATAGATGTTTACATTTTATATAATAACTTGATTGTTGAAAATTTGCCTTTTTGCCAGCTTTATAATTGTATTTACTTTTGTAAAAGAATTCGATGGCCCAAAAGATGAAAGTGAATATAAAAACAAAAGAAAAACTAACAATACTTTTAAAATCTTAATTCAACCAGTATAAGAATGAAGAATGCATTTTCAAGATGAAATATGCAGCCTTGCCTGCTTTGAAGGGGATGTAACTATTGACTCAGCACCCAACAGCACTGAAAGTTATCCTCACTGAGAGCCACCACTATGTTTTAAGTCCATATTCAAATGAAAATACTAGATATTTCTGATATTCAAATGAGAATCCAGATATCTAGTATTCAAATGAGATATGACAGATATCTGGTATATCTCATTTGAATATGGACTCGAAACATATTCTGCCATCATTTGTGACACATAAGTATGGGTTAGGATTTTCTACTTTAGTTTAAAGTACATATAGTAGTGAAAAAGAGAACCAAGTTGACAAATAAATACCTATTTCTCAGGTTTTCTATCATCAATCTAAATGCAAAAACGTTAGTAAAAGTTTACAAGAAGTTTTTTACTCTCAATATGAAACCATTATAATTGAACTTGAAATTATTTATGTTAAATGCCTTTTTAAAATTTAGAAGTATAAAGATTTTTTTAAACATGAAAATTTTTGGTCTATGTACATTCTTAATAATCACTAAATGCTCTATTAATGTAAAAATGGACAATATTATTCTTATAAATATTCAATCACTTAAGATAAGCACAATAAAAATAGTCATCATACTAATTATACTAATTGTCACTATTTAAATATGGAAAGTAAAGTACATTTTATTTTGGCTATCTAAATTTATTAATCAAAGTAATGTATTCTTTATGAATTAAGACAAAAATCAGAGAATTAGGACTGTAGACTCTTTCAGGTGCCAGTAAATTTTTAGAAAATGAAATATTGTGTTTAAAATGAATACTGACCCTTATTGAGATATGTTAGTATAGTGAACACTTGACCACCACTTTTTGTATTCCAGCTACTGCCCAAATAACCCATTCTTCACCCTGACTTGATATTCACCCATTTCAACCACATTCATTCATTCAGTTATTTGTACATATAATATTTATCAATAGGAGCCATTCTAACAGAGATGATAATTCATTATGACTTTGATTGGCATTTCTCTGATGGTTAGCGATGTTGGGCACATCTTCATACACCTGGTGTCCATTTTTACTCTTCTTTGGACACATATCTATGCAAGTCCTTGTTTTAAAAAACAGAGTTTTTTTGGTATTGAATTTCAGCACTTTCTTGCATATTTTAAATATTAATCCCTTATTAGATAAACGATGTTCAAATATTTTCTGCCATTGCACAGGTTACCTTTTCACTCTGGTGATTGCTTTCTTTGCTACATAGAAGCTGTTTTTCATTTGATGTAGTCCCATTCATCTGTTTTTGCTTTTGTTGTCTGTGCTTTTGGTGTCATACTCAAGCAGTCACTCTCTATGCAAAAGTCAAGAAGCTCTTCTCCTTCTAGGAGTTTTATAGTTTTAGGTCTTAATGTTTAAGTCATTAATCTATTTTGCGTTGATTTTTGTGGATAGTATAATAATTTGATTATTTGCATGTGATATTAAATTTTTCCAGCATAATTTGTTGAAGACGCTACCCTTCCCCATTGTGTATTCTCAACACCTTTGTCAAAGATAAGTTGGCCATATATGAATGTCTACTATCAAAATGTAACAAGTGTTTGTGAAGATCTCAAGAAATTGAAACCCTTGCATACTGTTGGTGAGAACGTAAAATGTTGTAGCCACTATGGAAAGCAGTTTGGAGTTTCCTCCAAAAAGTAAAAACAGAACTATCATATAATCCAGCAATACTACTTCTGGGTATATATTGTAAAGAACTGAAATCAAAATCCCAAATTGATACCTGCACTCCCATGTTCATTACAACATGATTCACAATAGCCAGGATATGGAAAAAACTCAAATGTCCATTGACAGAGAAATGGATTTTAAAAATTGTAGCATGTACATATAATGAAACCTTATTCAGCTTTAAAAAAGACAGAAATCCTATAATTTGGAACAACATAGATTCTTCAGGTTTTGGTGATGAACCTGGAGTACATTATGCTAAGCTATTCACAGAAGGACAAATACTGCATGATTCCACTAATATAGTGTATCTAAAATAGTCAAACTCATAGAAGCATAGAATTGAATGATTTCCAGGGTCAAGAGACAGGGGGAGATGGGAAGTTGTTGCTGTATGGGTATAAAGTTTCATTTATGCAAAACGGGTAAGTTATAGAGACCTGGTGTACAACATAGTGCCTACAGTCAACAATATGTTAATATGCACTTAAACTTTGTTAAAATAGTAGATCTTAAGTTTTCTTACCACACGCATAAAAACAAACAAAGGGAGAAAAAAAGGACACAAGTAAGTTTTTGGAGGTGTTGGATATGTTTAATACTTCAATTGTGATGATGCTATCACAGGTGTGTGTATATGTTCAAAGGTATCAAATCATATACATAAAATGTGCATTTTGCACATCAATTATACATCAATAAAACTGTTAAAAGCATGTATTGACCACTTACTATGTATTAGACACTGTTTCGGGTACTGGCATAAATATTGAACATAATAGATCAGTGTTTCTACCCTCATAGGACTTACATTCTAAAGAAGGGAAGTAGAAAATAAGGAAGCTAAATAAGTAAAAGCATAATGTTATTACGTTCAATTGTATCAAATATATTGTGAGTAGTTAATAAAGCAGGAGAGGGTATATGAAGTGTCAGGGGTACCCACAAAAGCCCTTTCTGAGAAGGTGACTTTTTAAAAAAATGTAAAGGATGAAGTCAGCAAGCCACAGCTGTATCTATGGAAAAGGTATGTTAAGCAGAGGGAAGAGCAGGTGCAAAGGCCTTGAGGTGGGAGCACGTGTGATGTGTTTATAGAACAGTGAGAAGCTCAGTATGGCCTGAGTATAAAAGCAAGAGAGAGAGAGTGAGATCAGCGAGTAAAGGGTTGAGGCAGTTTACATAGGGCTATAGGGGTTCAAGGACTTTTGCTTTGATTCTAAATGATCTGAGTTAGTTTTTAACCATGTTGCTGTGACTTGTATGATCAGGGAGACCAATTCGTAGCTAATCCAGATGAGAAATAATGATCATCTGAACAGGTAATAGTGGCAAAGGTAATAACAAGTGGCTAAAATCTGGATATCTATTTTAATGCTAAATTCTTCTGGTGATGGATTAGATGTGAACTGCAAGATAAAGAGGTGAATCAGGTTGACATAAAAGGTTTTGGCCTGAATAATGCTAAGGTTAGTGTTGTCATTAATTGAGGATAGGAACATTTGCAAGTAGAACTTAGAACGAGGAGTTACAGGAACACTTATTTAAGCAGGATAAGTTTGTAATGCCTACTAGACATTCAAGGGGAAGTGTTAAGTAGAAATTTGGATATTAACATCTAAAGCTGTGCAGTGGCAGGTAGAGGGAGGAGGAACAGCTGCTGCTATTAGTCAGGAATCATCTGCAATGATTCACACAGTGATCACACAGGGACTGACTGGATAGAAAATGGAGAAGTTCCAAGGACTGAATTCTGAGACATTATAGCATTTAGAGGTAGACGAGGAAAGGAGAAGGAAAAGGAGAAGCCAGGACAAGAAAAAAACAAAACAAACAAACAAAAAAACCGGTGAGGGTGATGTCCTAAAAGCTAATTAACAAAAAGGCAAAGAATACAGAGTGATCAGCTGACAGGTCAAGAAATAACCATCAAGAATTGGCGGTCAGGTTTAGCAATATGGAGATGACAGGTGATCATGACAAGCCAAGTTTTCCGAAAGTGGTTAGGAGAAAACCTGATTGGTGCATATCCAAGCAAATTTGGAAAGATATCATTTGAGAGCAAGGACAGACAACACCACAAGGAATTTTGCTGGATAGATGACCAAGAAATGGAAGAATAATTGGAGGGAAAAGTGGGCATTAATAGTGAATGTCATTGGGAAAAATGACATGTGTTTTTATGCAATATAAATGATCCAAATAGGTTGATATTGAATACTTACATTAATTCATAATCCTCACATCAAGCATGAATATTAATAATGAAGTAAAATTTTGTGATGAGGTGAGGATTTGTTTAGATCAAACTCAAAATTTATCTATCTATCTATCTATCTATCTATCTATCTATCTATCTATCTATCTCAAAGCAGCTGCATTAAAACCACAATTTTAAAAGAGCTCCACTAAACTTGCCAAGTCAAAATGTCTTGTAAATCTAACTCCTTCATGTCCTTTTGTTCTTTCCTACTTTCCAAATACTTATAATCTCATAGGAATGTATTCCTTTTAAAATGCCATCTTTCCTTGAACTTTTTGTATTTTAAATCTTAAATATAAATTTAGGAAATAAAGCTTTGTTTCTCTTTAAGGTGATTTCCACTACTAATAAGCCATGTTATGGAAAGATCTTGGAAGTCAAGAGGTTCCTTTGTATGATCTTGGCCCTGAAATCAGCCCAGGACCTGAGCTAACTTTGAGAATTATAGTCCGGTTATGTTGGGGTACTATATAAGACTGGATCAGGGAATGAGGGAAGCAGAATAGGACAGGGAAGAAGTCAGGCAAAGATATGGGCTTAACTAGTGACTAACTTCAGCCTGATCCCATGGACAGCCCTGAGCATGAATTTCACCAAGGAGTTGTTCCTTTCTGAGATAAGGGTGCTGGGCTCTTGTGCCACCATGTTGGTCAGTCATCATCTGTAGGCTGCTCTCAGTGCAAAAGTTGGTGATAAAGAGCAGTCACTTCCCAGATAAGGCAGCTTTTGTGCTTCCCAGGTTAATTTTCAGGAGAAAAGGAGATCTTAGTAGCTAGACATGGATATACCACCCCAGAAAAGGGATCCGGATGGAGCAGCACCAGTATCCACTACACTGGCCACCAGTACCTGCCATTTAGATGTCTCTACGTTCCTCTTAGGAAGAGTGATATAGGTTCAATAAGGTAGGCATGGATGTTGTTTATTGTTCCCAGAACACCAATAAAGGAAAGTGAAACATTCCAAAGTCTTGAAGTCTGCAAA
The DNA here is from genome assembly GCF_043159975.1 of Macaca nemestrina. Lineage (NCBI taxonomy): Eukaryota > Metazoa > Chordata > Mammalia > Primates > Cercopithecidae > Macaca > Macaca nemestrina. The sequence continues at coordinate 46,103,099 of NC_092139.1, forward strand.
ATGTTAGTATGCCAACTCCTTGTCTATTTTCCCATGTGCATCTTATGAATGGCCATGAAGGCTGATCAGGACCACAGTTTACCTTTGCCTGTCTGGGGCCACCCACAAGGAATCCCTGGGAGTTGAGGTACAGATATATGCTCTCTGCTATCACCTGTAAGGAGAGTTCCCGTCTATAATGCATCATCTATCATGGTCCTTAGGTGATATTCATAGTAGATTATAATGACTTCATACTTGACATGTATGTGTAAATTTCATGTGGCTTTTTGCTGTTAGATAACTGCTTTAATTGTGTTGGTGGTTGATAATAATCACTATAATTGCATCCATGAGATATTTGTGCAAGCAGACTTCGTGTTTTCTATTTATGCCTGTTAAATTTTCCTGTAAGGATGGGCACAGGTACTTCACCAAATACTTTTACGTAACACCAGAAAACATTGTTGTAGAGCAATTTTAGGAGGAGGGAGAACACTGAGATGTCAAACTTGTGTTTAGATTTTGGTTCTTCTACTTTATAGCTAATCTGGCCAAATAAGTTAATCGATATTCAGTTTTATCATCTTTAAAATGGGAATTAACCAATCCACCTCTATTCCCATCCCCAAGGATTTTAGTGATGCCTTAACATGATAAAATAGAAAAGGAAACTTGTCATAAATTATTTACTTGGGCCAATGTCCAGATAGTTTTTCATAGGTTTTCCTCTAAGATTTTCATAGTTTCTGACCTTACATTTAAGTCGTTGATCCATCTTGAGTTAATTTTTGTATATGGTGAGAGACAGGGGTCTAGTTTCATTCTTTTGAATATGGCCAGCCAGCTATCCCAACATCATTTATTGAATAGGGTGTCCTTTCCCTTCTGTTTATTTTTGTCAACTTTGTTGAAGATCAGTTGGTTGTAGGCATGTGGCTTCATTTCTGGGTTCTCTATTTTGCTTCATTGATGTATGCGTCTATCTCTGTACAAGCACCATGTTGTTTTGGTTACTATAGCCTTGTTGTTTAATATGAAGTCAGGCAATGTGATGCCTCTAGATTTTTTTCTTTTTGCTTAGGATTGCTTTGGCTATTTGGGCTCTTTTTGCTTGTTTGTTTCATATGAAATTATAGCATTGTTTTTTCTAATTCTGTGGAAAATGATGTTGGTAATTTGATAAGGATTATGTTGAACATGTAAATTGCTTTGGGCAATATATTTATTTTAGCAAGATTGATTCTTCCAAACCATGAACGTGTGATAATTTTTCATTTATTTGTGTCATCTACAATTTATTTCCTTAGAGTTTTGTAGTTCTCCTTATAAAGATTGTTCACCTCCTTTATTAAACGAATTTCTAGGTATTTTGTGCATGTGTGACTACTGTAAATGGGACAAAAGATTTGCAAATTATGCCTCTGACAAAGAATTAATATCTAAAAGGAAATTAAAGAACTCAACAAGAAAAATAACCTAATTCAAAACTGGACCTGAACAGACATTTCTCAAAAAAAGAAATACAAGCAGCCAACAAATGCATGAAAATAAATACTCCACATCAATAATCATCAGAGAAACACACTTTAAAACTGCAATGAGATGTCATCTTACACCAGTCAGAATGGCTATTATTAGAAAGTCAAAAAACAATAAATGTTAGTGTGGATGTGGAGAAAAGGGAACACTTGTACACTATTAGAGGGAATGTAAATTAATTCAACCTCTATTTAAAATAGAATGGAATTTTTTCAAAAAACTAAAAATAGAACTACTGTTAGGTCCAGCAATACTGTTACTGAGTATCTACCACAGGGAAAAAAAAAAAAATCATTATTTAAAAAAGACACCTGCACTTGTATGTTCATTACAGTGCTGTCCACAATAACAAAGTCATAAAACTAACCTCAGTGTCCATCAATGGTTGACTGGATTTAAAAATGTGATATATAAACACCACAAAACACTTTGCAGCCATAAAAAAAGAATAAGAACATATTCTTTTTTTTTTTTTTTTTTTTGAGACGGAGTCTCACGCTGTTGCCCAGGCTGGAGTGCAGTGGCGCGATCTCGGCTCACTGCAAGCTCCGCCTCCCGGGTTCCCGCCATTCTCCTGCCTCAGCCTCCTGAGTAGCTGGGACTACAGGCGCCCGCCACCGCGCCCGGCTAATTTTTTGTATTTTTAGTAGAGACGGGGTTTCACTGTGGTCTCGATCTCCTGACCTTGTGATCCGCCCGCCTCGGCCTCCCAAAGTGCTGGGATTACAGGCTTGAGCCACCGCGCCCGGCCAGAACATATTCTTTGAAGCAACATGGATGGAGCTGAAGGCCATTATCCTAAGTGAACTAACTCAGAAAACCAAACACTTCATCTTCTCACTTGTAAGTGGGAGCTAAACAATGGGTACACATGGACATAAACAAGGGAACAACAGACACTGTGACTCCAGAAGGGTGTGGGAGGGAGGGTGGTGAGGGCTAAAAAATTATCTATTGGGTATAATGTTCACTATGTGAGTAATGGGTACACTAGAAGTTCAGTTGCCACCAGTATGCAATGCACCCATGTAACAAACGTGCACATGCACCCTGTGAGTGTAAAATAAGATACAGTAAAATAAAACAAATAGTGCAAAAAAAGAAAAGAAAAGAAAAGAAAGAAAGAAAGAAAGAAAGAAAGAAAGAAAGAAAGAAAGAAAGAAAGAAAGAAAGAAAAGGAAACTTGTTTAATGCCTGCTTTGTTAAATTCCTGCTCTTTCTTTCTTCTTCCTCCCTTTTCTCCTGTGCAGAGGCAGAGTCTGTGTGTTTTCTTTTTTGAAACCTGTCCTTCAAAGGAACTCATTTGCACTATGTCCTGGCGTCGGGCGTTGTACTGTGACTTCCTGTGATCTCTGTTTGCAGTCTGTCTTCACCTTAGGCCCAATTCACCTGGACCTCAGCACTCCCTCACTTTCCTCAAAAAAAAAAAAAAAAAGAAGAAGAAGAAGAAAAAGAAAAGAAAAAAGAAAAATTCACCTGTGCCAAATATGTTAGAGAAAAATAGGATATTTCCTCAATCTTCCAAAATGAAAATGCAGCAACATCCACATTTTCTTCCTACCCCCATCAGCTATTTGCTCCAGACCCCCCTCCATTGCAGTTCCTCAAGGTCCCCACCTAACCAGAGTCAATTGCTCCCCTCCCTACATTCTCTCCCAGTCTCCCTCTGGTCTCTATTATGCTAACACTCCAAGCACTTATTAAAGGAAATTTCCTGGTAAAGGATGTCTGATTACCCACCCACATTATAGTAAGAAAGCAGGCAAGGGAGGTTTGGGTGAGCTAATACAAAACAACTTCCTTTTACTTGGTAGGAAAACTACTTCTGCCGGTAATTTGCTATCTGGAGATTCTTTTGCTTCTAGTTCTAAATAATTGTGTAAACTCCATTTGTTTCATTTGAAATGTGGCTGTCATTTCCTGTCAGGAGGAAAACAAGAGAAACTCCTAATATACGTTCATTCCCTGATCACCTGTCAGCCTCACAGGAACAAGCATCTCACAATTTGTCCCTGCCCAGGCACTTCATCTTCAAACAGAAACTGCATCTTAATTATAGGCTTTAATGGGCTGTTTCACTCCAGGATCAATATGTCTGACAAAAACCAGGCTTCCCTAAAAGCTCATTAATTCACATCCGACTAATTCAGGATTTGTGATGATTTTGGTAGGGACCATGCTGAAGTTTTACCTCTTATACTGCTGCTTACAAAGGCTTAGCTTGGCCGATTAATTAGGGAGAACAGAATTGCCAGAGAAGTATTTACAGAACACCAGTTTGCACAGAAATACAGCTGTTTGTAGCTTCCAGACTGTTCAGCTCTTACCAGGCAACCTGATTTGACAATTATTTTTTATTAGCACTCTGGATGTAGAAACTGAAAAGTGTACTGTCTCAAAAAGCGTCCGCAGATGCACCATGTTAGCCCCTTGTGACCTGTGCCTTCAGTACCTTACGCCCATCGCTTGTTTTACCTCTTATTTGCAGCTGCAGCTGAGGTGGATGTTTCCATGTGGGGTCAGAGTCATCTCTACAGACAACATCCAATTCCCAACAAGGAATGTGAGCATCTCCTTGTTCTTTATCTTAGGACCTCCTCTGAACCCACAGGAAAAATAAGCTAGAAGTGCAGAGGGTGAATCTCTTCAGAGAATAATGTTCTACCAAGGGGAACTGGTGTCAGTATTGGTGAACACCTTGGAAGTTATTTTCCAAGCTTTTCAGAAGTCCATGGCCAATAGCTGTAACTGTGATAATGTGCCCTGTTTTGGCTTTCCCTGCTTTCCTCTGTTACCCATTCACTTCAGGGTATTGCTTCCCAAATAAACTATCTGCCCCCAAGAGTCACACGCAGCTTTCAGGGGAACCCAAACCAAGGCACCCACTCCTCCAAACTTTTGTGTGAATGAATGTAGACATTTCACATGCTCACTCATTTCTTCACCCACTTGTTTTTTGGTAAATGTATTCATTTCTTGTGCTTCTTGGTCTTAGGACCGTCTTTTGGTAGTAATGTCAAGCAAGCAATATCTGTCTTCATTTTTTTCCTTTTCTACCCTTACGGAACTCTTTCTCTTTTCGCTAATGTCTTTTTCTTGGGTTCTCACAGTCCCCTCTACATCCCTGTACCCAGTTTCAATCTGTACCCGCTAATCTCATTTCTCTGCCTCCTCCTTTTCTCCAACATCCACATAAATTATTCCCCCCCAACTTTATTCCCTGTCCAGTGTTCCGTTTCTTAGTAATGTAGCCTCTACTAACTAATGTGGTAGACGGATCCATGTCAAATGACGTGTGTGTTTATGTTACTCTGAGAAGGTAAGAAGTATGTGGTTATCTGAGTTGCCTTCTAAGCAACTAAGTTGCCTTCTAAGCAACTGAGCCTCCCCATTATCGCCCAAATAATGTCTAGATTGGATATCTATTCCTATCTTCTTGAACCTAAATTGTCTTAGTATTTAGGATATAAACATCATATTTTTTTTCCTCTGAGCTCCTTGGGTCTTCCTGCTTCATCTTTTTCGTCTCCTCTTCTTTCCATGTTTTAACTTCTTGTTACTCATAATGTGATCTGTGGATCAATAGCATCTTTAACACCAGGAAGTCTTTTTTTTTTTTTTTTTTTTTTTTTTTGAGACAAAGTCTTGCTCTGTTGTCCAGGTTGGAGTGCAATGGCGTGATCTCGGCTCACTGCAACCTCTGCCTCCTAGGTTCAAGCAATTTTCCTGTCTCAGCCTCCTGAATAGCTGGGACTATAGGCACCCACCATCAAGCTCAGCTAATTTCTATATTTTTAGTAGAGACAAGGTTTCACCATATTGGTCAGGCTGGTCTCAAACTCCTGACCTCAGGTGATCCACCTGCATCGGCCTCCCAAAATGCTGGGATTGCAGGTGTGAGCCACCGTGCCCAGCCAGGAAGTCTTTTTATAAATGTAGAATTTGGGGTCCTACACCAGATCTACTGGACCACAGAATTTGCATTTTTAAAAGACCTCCAGGTGATTGATATGCATCTTAAGATTTTAGAAATGTTGCTGCAATTGGTGGCGGTTTCTTAGGTTTCCAGACCTGTTTCTCTTCCTCAATTTCTACATTCTTCTGAGAAGTTTCCCTGTCCTCATAGCTCCAGATACTGTTCATGAACTGATGACTGCCAGAACTTCTTCCCAAGGCTGGACGCAGTGGCTCATGGCTGTACTCCCAACACTTTGGGAGGACGAGGTGGGTGGATCACCTGAGGTCAAGATTTCGAGACCAACCTGGCTAACATGGTGAAACCCTGTGTTTACTAAAAACACAAAAATTAGTGGGGCATGGTGGCGTGTGCCTGTAATCCCAGCTACTCGGGAGACTGAGGCAAGAGAACTGTTTCAACCTGAGAGGCAGAGGTTGCAGTGAGCCGTGATCGCACCACTGCACTCCAGCCTGGGCCACAGAGCAAGACTCCATCTGAAAAAAAATAGATAACTAAAAATAAAAATAAACTTATTCTCAACTCAGATCTCTATTCCATGCTTATGTTAATTTGTACAACTGGTGAACTGCCCACATGACATTTATATTTGGAAATCTCACAGATGAGCCCAAATCAAGATATGGAAATGTGATTACTTCAGTGAGGCTGTTGCTGGTTGAGTTAGCCTGGATACCTTTCAGAAGCATGTTCACAGGAGTGAAGCTGTTGCTGACAGGCTAGCCTGGATATTGATGTCAATGGAGACCAGTTGAAAACTGATACAGGTAGTTACGGTTGCTATAGTCCAAGAATAATTGGTCATATTCTTTCTTAAATGTGGAGTCTAAGAACTTTTTATTCCCCCAAATTAATAACTCCATCAATAGCTAGTCCCACAAAAAATACTTTGTGGTAGGTACTGTGGTACTTTTCCAGATCCCCTGTTCAGAGTAAACACAACTATTCCCCTAAAGCTGTGGGTATGTATCTGCAGCTGCAGCCTTTATTAGGAATTGTCCTAGGTTGTAGGAAATGTATTTTTTCAAAGGTATGTCCCTTCACTGGGGGTAGACTAAGACCAATGATGAGCTGATATGGGGATAGAGGTCCAGCTCCATTATTTCAATATGAGATAACTCTGAAGGTCTCATTCCAGTTTCAGAGCTCCCATAGAACCAGCTGAGGCCTCAGTAGCAACCATACTGTGGATCAGATTCTCTCTCTATCCAGTACTGCTTTCCTTACTTCCCCACAGATGTATCTCCTGAGAGCATTCCTGTACACAACTCCTGCAGGCAATGCTTTATCTCAGAGCCCATTTCTAGAGTATACAACTAAAGACACCACTGCTTCTCCACGACTCCACATCTTACTGAATGCACCAATACTATCCTGTTGCCCCAGCCAGACAACAGGGAATGCTTTTTTTTTTTTTTTTTTTTTTACTTTTCTCTCCTCACTTTAGCTCAAATACTAGGATGACAACATTGCATTTATTTCTCCTTTCTATCCTTATGATATTGCCCTAGCTGAAGCTTTCATTCATCTCTTACCTGGATAACTGCAACAGCCTCCTGACTTGTTTTCTCACTGCAACCAAAATAATATTTCTAAATTTAAAAAGGTCATATTATTTACAATTCTTCAGTAACCTCCTATTCCCTCAGCATAAAATCTACATTTCTGAAGGTACTGCATAATACCATTTGGTTCACTCAGCACTGGGCTTATGTGTCCCAGAGGAATCATTTCATTGTGTTGCCACAAGTTATCAAATTGTCTCCATACATAAAAGTGGCCTTTTTGATGCCAAGGATGTATTTTTGTCGCTCAGTATCCTTCTAGCCTTGTTCAAAGTGTGGCCTCTAGTGGGAACCTGAATGAAACTTCCCTGCAGACATCTACTCAATTCTCCTAAGTAAGTCATTTCTCTCATCCCACCCATTCTAAATTCAGGGAATGAAATGAGATCACTGTTTGCTTATGTATCTAACCTGTCACTTACCTTTACTTCTTAAGAACAACCATTTAAACTTGAGGGCACGATGATACATCAGGAATTTGCTGGGGTGGCTGGTCAGCCAGGATTTACAGCACTCAGCTGATGGGATTTTTTTTTATGCACCCTGTAAATTTTAGTTATTGCTACGCTTGTCTGTGGTCAGCATGGACAAGGCTGGCTCCTTTTTGTAATTTCATAAGCACAATAAGGTCATAAATTTCAAGCTGCCTTTTTTGTTCCTGATTTTTTTTCTTTCCAGTAGCCTATTGCCTGAAGCACAATGGACTTTCAAAGGAAAATGCCAGCATTAATAGACAGCTACTCTAAATGAGCCAGGTAGTGCTGCTTCAAGGTTATTTGAAGGTCATTCCTACCTCGTACTGAAGACCTCAGATTGGAAAAGTATAAGGATTTTCTCTGTGAACAAGTAACCAAACCTTTTCAGAGCTGAAGGATGAGTATGCGGATGAGTATCCAAAAGTTAGTGCCATCCTCATGCCTCTACCAGATGGTGACTAGTCTTTGGAAAAATCGTACAAATAGTTTGACATCACAGAAATGTTCTCAGCCTTCCTGGATAATAGTAGCCTTCTTTTATTTCAGTACTGTGTAAATTTATCCCAACAATGTAGTTTATGCTCACCCAAAATATTATTCTCCAAGATTGGAATGGTTTCTATAATAAACTTTATTGCAATAGTTGTAGAGTTACAGAAAAATTGAGAAAAACTACAAAAAGTTCTCATATATACGACACCCAGCTTCTCTTGTTATTTAACTTCTTAAATATTGGTATGATACATTTGTTATGCATCATTAGCCAATATTATCTAAAGATCTGATTTATTAATATTTTGTGAGTTGTTTTGTTTTTGTTGTAGGTGGTGTTTCCTGGTTTTGCTTTGTTTTCTTTCTTTTGTCTATTTTGATGACCTGGGCAGTTTTGAGAAGTACTGGTTGGGTATTTTGTAGAATAACCTCAATTGGGATTTGTCTGATTTTTATCTTTTGTCATATTTGACTGGCTGTTTAGGAGGAAGACCACAAGAGTGAAGTGTCATTCTCATCACATCATATCAAAAGTACATATACAACACATAATCACTATTGATGTTAACACTGATCACCTGGCTGAGATAGCATTTGTCAAGTTTTTTCAATGAAAAGTTACTTCTTTCTCTTCCTTTCCATACTATACTCTTTGGAAGGGAATCATTATGTGCAACTCACACGTAAGGAGCAGAGAATTATGCTCCATCTCTTTGGTGGCCAAGTATCTATATAAATTATTTGAAATTCTTCTGCATGGGGCATGTTTCTATTGTTACCCACTTATTTTTTATTCGATAATTTATTTATATCAATATGGACTCCTCTATGTGATACTGTAAGCAGATCTTATACTTTGGGTTATAATCGAATACTATTTATTCCTTATTTTATTACTCAGAATGTTTCAGACATGGCCACTGGGCTCAGTTGGCTCTTTTATTTCTTTAACATACTTCCATTACTGTGGGGCTTTTTGTTTGTTTGAGCTCATCTTTACTTTCCAACCCTGCAAGATTCTCCAGGCTTATTTCCTGTCACAGTCTTAGAATCAGCCATTTCTCTAAGTATCCCTGGTTCCTTTTAAAGGAGGATGGTATTAGAAACTTACATTTGAATACTAGATGTGCTTGTTGCCATTGGAATGTTATTTCTTCTAGGACCTCTTTACTAACAGAAGGAGGAAATATATGTGTGTATAATAACCTGTATATGTACATATATAGATAATTATTCCTATGTGCAACCATCTGTATCTATATTAAGTTAAACATGAGTTTATACTAATATTCCACTGTATGGATATACAACCATTTGTTTTTGTATTCACCTGTTGAAGAAAATTTTGGTTTTATCTAGTTGCAGGAAATTATAAATAAGGCTGCTTTAAGCATTCATATATAGGTTTTTCTGTGAACATACGTTTTCCAATCAGATAAGTAATTAACTAAAGGAACAATTCCTGGGTTATAGTAAGATTATGCTTAGTTTTGCTAGAAACTGTTAAATTGTCTTCCAAATGGCTATCCCATTTTTATTCTCACTAGTAGTGATGAGAGTTCTTAATGCCCTATAACCTTGTCAGCAATTACTAATGTCAGTTTTTTGGGTTGTGATCATCCTAATTGGCTTGTAGCAGTATCTCATTGTTATTTTCATTAGAAATTCCTTAATGATAAGTAATGTTGAACATTTTTACTTGTGCGTATTTGCAATTTGTATGTCTTCTTTGGTGAAGTGTACTTTCAGATCTTTTCCTATTTTTAATTGGGTTGTTTTTATGTTGATTTCTAAAAGTTCTTTGTATATTTTGGATAGTCTTTTATCAGGTATCTTTTACAAATATTTTCTCCAGTCTGTTACTTGTCTTTCTGTTCTCTTAAGAATGTCTTTCACAGATCAGAAGTGTTTAATTTTAATAAAGTCCAATTTAACATGTTTTTTTTCTTTCATGGATCATGCTTTTGATGTTGTATCTAAAAACTCATCACTGAACCCAAGATCATTATTTTTTTCTTCCAGAAGTTGTATAGTTTTCCATTTTGCATTTAATTCTGTGATTTATTTTTGTAATGACTGCTTTAGATACAATTAACACTGCATACAATTTGCCCTTTTAAAGTGTACAATTAAAGGCTGTCAGTATATTGATAGAGCTGTGCAACCACCACCACAATAAATTGTGGAACATCATCATCACCCCAGAAGCAAAATTATCCAATTTTCCCCCACCTATTACTCCTAGCTTTAGGCAATCACTGATGTATTTTTTGTCTCTGTGGATTTCTCTGTTCTGAATATTTCGAATAAATGGAATCATAGAACATATGTTTTTTGAACTGGCTTCTTTCACTTAGCATAATGTTTTCAAGGTTTATCCATGGTGTACAATGATAAGTGCTTTATTTTTCATATCTAAATAATGTGCCATTATATGGACATATCACATTTTGTGTATCCATTCATCACTCGATAGGCTTTTGTATTATTTCTCTCTTTTAGCAATCACTAAAAATGCTGCTATGAGCCTTTGTGTATAAATTTTTGAGTGAAAATATGTCTTCATTTCTCTTAGTTACATACCTAAAAGTATAATTGCTGGTTTTTATAGTAACTTTATATTTAAGTTTTGAGAAAGTTCAAGATTGTTTTCCAAAGTTGCTTCACCATTTTACAGTTCCACCAGATGGTTCTGATTTCTCCACATCCTTGCCAACATTTATTAGGAGGCTTTTTTAGTATGGCCATCCTAGTAAGTTTGAAGTGGGTTTCAAATGATGTCTCACTGTGGTTTTAATTTGCATTTCTATGATTACTAACGATACTGAGCATCTTTTCATGTGTCTACTGGCCATTTGTACATATTTTTGGAAAAATGTTTTTCCTTAATTTTTATTTCCATTAATTGTTTATTATCGAGTTACAAGTATTCTTTATAAATTCTAAATACAAACCCCATATTAGGTATATAATTTGAGAATTCTTCCATTTTATCTGTTATGTTTTTACTTTCTTTGTATTTCTTTTTGAAAAACAAGAGTTTTTAAATGTGATGAAATCCAATTTGTCTACTCTTTTTCCTTTCTTGCTTGTGCTTTGGACTTTATATATGAAAAGTTATTGCCATATGCAAGGCCGTAGAAAGATTGCATCTGTGTTTTCTTCGTAAGAGTTGTATAGTGTTAACTCCTTGGTCTTGGATTCATTTTGTATTAATTTTTGTGTAGGTGTAAAGTAGGGGTCCATCTTTATTTTTTGCATGTATATATCTAGGTGTTTTATAATTATTTGTTGAAAAGACTAGTTTCCCCATTGAATGGTCTTGGAATCCTTGCTAAAAGTCAGTTAGCCATAGATATATGGGTTTATCTCTGAACTCTCAATTCAACTGATCTATATGCCTAGCCATATGCCAATACCACACTGTCTTAATTATTTTTGTTATCTGGTAAATTTTGAAATTGGAAATTTTAAGACTTTTGAATTTATTCTTAAGATTACTTTTGCTATTCTGGGTTCCTTCTGTTCCTATATAAATTGTAGTATATGAGCCATTTTGAGTTAATGTGAAAGGTGTAAAGTGTTTATGTTCATTTTTGTACAAGAATGTCCAATTTTCCCAGCATCATTTGTTGAAAGGTTATCTTTTCTTGATTTAAGTGCCTTGCTCTTTTGTCAAAGGTAAGCTCAGTATATTTGTGAATTTGTAGGTCCTTTGTTCTTTTGTATTGCTATGTCTGTTCTTTTGCCCTTATCTCAATAAAAGTATTAATTACAGTAACTTTATATTGCTTGAAATAAAAATAAATAGTGGGAGTCTTCAACTTTGTTTCTCTTCTTCAGTATTGTGTTGGCTATTATTAGAATTTTACTTTTTCATATAAACTTTAGAATCAGTTTACTGATAAATACACAACAACTTTTGATTGGCTATGTATAGAATCTATAGATCACATTAGAAGAGACTGATATCTTAACCATCTGGAATCTTCTAATTCATGAACATGGAATATCTCTTCTTTGGCTTCTTTCATTATAGTTTTGTTTGTTTGTTTGTTTGTTTCTGAATATATATCTTCTACATATTTTGTTAGATTTGTACCTACATATCTTGTTAGATTTTTTCTTTCTTTTTTTTGTGGAGGGGGGACAGTCTCGCCCAGGCTGGAGTACAGTGGCACAATTTCGGCTCACTGCAATCTCCGCCTCCCGGTTCACACCATTCTCCTGCCTCAGCCTCCCGAGTAGCTGGATTACACGTGCCCACCACCATGCCTGGCTAATTTTTTGTGTTTTTAGTAGAGATGGGGTTTCACCATGTTAGCCAGGATAGTCTCAATCTCCTGAACTCATGATCTGCCCACGTCAGCCTCCCAAAGTGCTGGGATTACAGATGTGAGCCACCATACCTGGCCCATATTTTGTTAGATTTATACCTAAGTCTTTTGAAGTTATTCTGAAGGTATTTTTAAAATTTTTAAATTGTAATAGTTTATTGATGTAATGTAGTAAAGCAATTGACTTTACTATATTAGCCCTGTAAATGCAAGCTTGCAAACAAATACAGTTTTTCTTCTTTCTCATTTTATATAACTTACATTTCCTTTTCTTGTCATATTGCACTAGCTAGAAATTTCAGTACAATGCTGAATAGAAACTATAATATAGGAAATCTCTGCCTTGTTCCCAATATTATAAAAAAGCATCCAGTTTCTCAAAATTAAGTATCATGTTAATTGTAGATATTTTGCAGCATTTTTTAATAAAGTTGAGAAAGTTCACTTCTGTTCCTAATTTGCTGCATGGGCAGTGTATCTACCTGGTAAAGTAGTACATCCAATTCCTTCCTCCTCTCTCTTAAAATATTGCTGTTATTCATTTCACTTATCCATAGTTACAAATACCCAATATATAGTTGCTATTATTATTTTGAACAAATAGATACCAGTCTGACCAATTAAGAATAAGAAGTAAAAATACTTATTTTACCTTCATTGATTTCTTCTCTAACACTTTTTTTCTTTATGTAGATTCAAAATTCTGTTATCATTTGCCTTCTCTCTGAAGAACTTCTTTAAATATGTCTTGCATATGTCTTGCAAAGGAGATCTATTTTGACAAATTCTCCCAATATTTATTTGTCTGAGAAAACTTTATTCCTTCTGCACTTTTGAAGAGTAATTTCACTGGGTACAATAGACCCTCACTCAAATCTATCAAAGTTTTTTTTTTTTTTTTTTTTTTTTTTAACTGAGTACCAGAGACTTTAAGATCTCATAGTAAATGTATTTTCTTTTATGAATCTTGGGCACAAAATTGCTTTGGATATTTTTTCTAACTATTCAGCTGACAAATATTGTGCTTACAAAACTTTTATTAAGTGAATAAATGTCTTTAGTCACTACACAATGTATAAAATCAAATACAAAGTGAAGGAGAAAACTTTTGGTTATGTATATTAACTGCTGGTCAGTAACCAAAAGATGATTTTGAAATCCAAAAGAGAGATTGATCATTTTTTTTTTTTTTAAATGTTGCCATTTCAAAGAAAATATGCAGAATTGCAGGATTGGAAATGAGAACTAAGATGGTTTCATTAGTTCTAATGAAGCCAAGATAATTTTCTATCTCTGAGTTAAACAACAGTAAGAATGGGGATATTTTTCTATCTCTATGTTAAATACTACTAAAAACAAGCAAAATAACATAGCTACTTACTCCAGAAAATTATTCTTCCAGGAAGACAGCAAACAACTGAATTCACTTAAATATTATGACCAATATGTTGTTTACCAAGTCTTTTTTCAAGAGCCTTACCAGTTTTGCTCAGTAATCCAAAGCTGTTGTGTCATAAACTCTGCCCAGTCACAAACAGTTCCTCACGTTCCCACTTTAAGTCCACCAGTCCTAGTCCTAAAACCCTCTACAGATCCTCTCTACTTCTCCCTATTGAGACATCACCAAGACCTATGAAGGTGGTGATATAGTTTGGATGTTGGCCCTCTCTAAATCTCACGTTGAAATGTGATCCTTAATGTTGGAGGTGGGTCCTGGTGGGAGGTGTTTTGGTCGTGGGGCCAGATCCCTTATGAATGGCTTGATGCCTTCCCTGTGGTAATGAATGAGTTCTTGCTTTATTAGTTCACTAAAGAGCTGGTTGTTTAAAAGAGCCTGGCATCTCTCTCTTGCTCCCTCTCTCACCATGTGACATGCCTGCTCCCCCTTCACCTTCCACCATGAATAGAAGCTTCCTGACGTCCTAACCAGAAGCACTTGCTAGTGCCAAGATTCTTGTACAGCCTGTGGAACCATGAAATAAACCTCTCCTCTTTATAGGTTACCCAGTCTCAGATATTCCTTTATAGCAACACAAAACACAGGTGGCATTCTACTTCACTGAAATAAATCTAACAATCTTAGCTTTGCTCGAATAGTAGGTACATTTAAAGATCTTTTGGGCAATTGATAATTGACAAAATAAGCTGAAAAAGGAACTGAATATAGCACTTTTTAAGGCCTGTAGTATAGTTTACATTGTAGAATCTAGTATTGCTCTTGGATTTTTTTTAAAACGTATGCCTAAATCCTCTCTAGTAGCAGGAAACTTATTATATTTATTGTCCTTGTTTTCTTCTAGGACAAATTCGTCAAAAATTTCTCCCTTATTTGGCTAATTTCCATCTCCTTTTTACATTAACCACTGGAAAGCTCATGAACCCTCTTGCGTCATCTGTGATGATTTATGGCTTTTATGTGCACATTCCAGAAACACAAATGCAATAATAGTTCTCTTGAGAAGCTTAAAGAGGAAGGTAACTTATGACTGTTCTAACATATTTTTAAAATGTAGATGGCTCCTTAAAGACCTCAAATGGACAACAAAACATTTTAACAAAATCTGAGGAGATACCTGCTAGTGGGATTTATTATCAAAGATCTAATTTCCAGTGACAGCCATTCTAAAATATTATTTGCGATCATTGTAAATTAAGTAAGCAAGCCGAAATTAGAAACTAGAAAAAGCTTCCCTACATCTCTACTTACTTTTTTTTTGTCACCACTTCTTAAATCCACTGAGCATAGACAACTTGGGAAATTATTTTCATGTCAAGGTATAATTGCATTATAAACTGATATATAAATCATTTTCTTAAGCTAGGTAAATTATGCTATGCCACTGATCAATAGCGTCTGCATTTCTTCCTCTTTTTCATCGTGTTAATGTAATCATAACATACCATTTTGTGACTACGTTTCTAAGCCCACATATACTGTTTTAAAAGCTCAAGATCTGTTGGGACAATCTGGACTTGGTCATGATCTGGCTTCTTTGGGTCATTGTCAGACAGCTGGTCAAGGTGAGCCTGAACAGAAGAAAATCTGTGGAGGGACACACAAAATGATCATTTAACTGCCCACATATGCCAGCAAAGATGCGGATTTGAATGACCTGCCCAGTTCCTTAATGTGCCTTTCCCCACTGGCCACATCTGAAAGCCCTTGATGTATCCACTTACAGGCTTGTGGGACAAGACACTATTCAAAGGAATGGGAGAAGCACTGATCCAGAGGTTCCAACACTGTGATCTGCAACGAACTGGGCTTCAGTGACCAACAGTGAGTACTTCTGACACAACAAAACTTAATTCAACCAATGAAGTGCTATATTTTTGTTTTCTTGTTTTACATAGTAATAGTTATGCAGATTTTATTTGAATAAGAAAAAGTGCTTCTGATGAAACATTTGAAAACTAGTTATCTATTTCCATACTATAGGGACTTGTATCCAATTCAATGTAAGCTTTTTTTCTATCCAAATTCACGGACCCCTTCAAGTCTATGTGCAGACCTGGATGGTGCCCAGATCCCAGTCTAAGAACTCCATCTTATGACCACAGATGGCTCTGTTAACTGCCAACTGTCTTCCTTGACACATATTACCTGCCTTATACATCTACATATTGCTTTATTATGTGCCTTTGGGCACCTTCTCCCAAGAACTCATCTGCCTAGTGGGTGACTCTCACAGCCTGGCCCCCACGGTCCTACCCCAGTGGCTCTTCATCACCTATGGAGTCAGTATCACATCTTCAGCAGGTCTTCCCTGGCTGCCTTTTCCACAATAGCAACTACGTTTACCCCCGATATGGTTTGGCTCTGAGTCCCCATCCAAATCTCATCTCAAATTGTAATCTCCACATGTCAGGTGAGGGACCTGGTGGGATCTTGGGAGTGGTTTCCCCTTATTGTTCTCATGATAGTGAGAGTTCTCCTGAGATCTGATGATTTAAAGTGTTTGGCAGTTCTCCTGTCATGCATTTTCTCTCTTTTGCTGCCATGGTCATGTAAGATGTACCTTGTTTCCCCATCACCTTCTGCCATAATTGTAAGTTTCCTGGGGCCTCCCCAGCCATGTAGATCTGTAATTCAATTAAATCTCTTTCCTTTATAAATTACCCAGTCTCAAGTAGTTCTTTATAGCAATGTAAAAATTGACTAATACATCCCCTCAGTCTCTTTCATTCTGCCCAGCTTTATTTATCTTTGCAATTACATGGAACTATCTACAATGTATATTAAATAATATACTTATTTATTGTCACTTTCTTGCACTAAAATATAAACTCCATCCATTCAAGGACTTTGTTCCACTTTCTCCTAAATCACCAGTGCCAGGCAACTCAATAAATTAATTATACTTAAAAAAAGAAAAAAATTAAACCAAATTGTGGTTCTGCTCTGCAACTTCCTGGATTTTTTTTGTTCTTTCTCTCATTAGCTGCATTAAGCGTTGTTCAGGTTCTGTGTCATGGCCAGGTCCTTTTCACATAAGCCCCATTACAAACTTAGTAGGAAGATCAAAAGATCAGCCTCATTCTTTCTTAGGAAGGACATTCAATCTTATACCCTGTCTTGCTTTTGATCCATGGATGGCTGACTTCTTTCCAATAAGATGCCCATTCATCTTACACAAAGAGAGGGATGGGAACTATTGCCTATTACCTTGTATAAAGAATGTCTGGTTCTGCCAACTACCTTAGTACCCTATAGCTACCTCTCAAGAAAAACAAAAAACATATGTCTGAAATGCTAAGAAGTCCTAAGACTCTACACATCCCAGTGAGATTGCATTGTAGTCCAATTACCAAAAGTAATTTAAAAATGTTTCTATCCTTACTCAAGTGCCAAGTCAATATCCACATTAAACCTGTGTTTCTTCTTTTAAAAACACACACATAACACTTTCCTCTCTTCTCTAGTTCTTAAATAACACATTGCTGTACCAGAACGTCACTAAACCCTTCATCCACAAATCTATCACTAAAGCTGTCATGAATACCCAAACTTCATAGGCCCTTCTCTGTCTTCCACTCCCTGGACCTCACTAACCTCACCTCCCTGGCAGAAGTTGCCAGCCTGACTTTTGCCTTTATCAGTCTATCTATCTATCTATCTCTCTATCTATCTATCCATCCATCCTTCCATCCATCTATCATCATCTATCTATTGATCCATCTATTATCTAATCATCTATCTCCATATCTGTGATTTAGTTATACCTCACTCCAGAACTTAGTAGCTTAAAACAATCATTTTTTAGTCCAACATTTCTCTTCCAAGACATTTATTTACTACAAAGGGAAATATAATCTCTTTAAAATGGAACAATCAGGAAGAAATCACCTTAGCCTCCTGTTTAAGGTGATTAGCACTAGCAAAAGGCCAACTTAGCATGATGAACTTGTAGATATGATGCACTGAGAAGGACCCCACATCATTCCTAAAATGCAAAACCTCAGTCAAACCCAAATTGAGAAATGTTTCATGAATAACTGTTCAGTACTCTTCAAAAGTGTCAAAATCATGAAAAACAAGGAAAGACTTAGGAGCTAGCATAGAGTGGAAAAGACTAAAGGGATCAAAACTAAGTGCAGTGAATCCTGGACTGGATCTTGAAACATGAATGAAAATAGACACTAGTAAAGAACTGGTGAAATTTGGATATGGTCTTCAGTTAATAGCAACATGCCAATATTAATTTCCTGGTTCTGATCTTTGTACTATGGTTCTATGTCATGATAATATTAGCAGAAGCTCAGATAGAGATTTATGAAAACTTTCTATATTACTTTAACAAGTTTTATGTAAGTCTAAAGTATATCAAAACAAAAAGTTGAAGAAAAACACACAAGGATTTATTATTTCTCACACTTCTACAGATTATCTTGGTGATTCTTTTGTGTCTCTTCTGGACTCACATATCCAGGAGCATTTACCCTGTAGGTTGCCTGAGTGTTGGCTTGGCTGGGACATGAGGAAACTGGAAATCTCTCTCTATGTGGTCTTTTATCCTGGGCTGCTTTGCATTATGTTAGGAAATTGTTCCAGGAGGGCAAAACCATAAGCTGTAAGCCTCCAACTGCCTTCCCTTGACAGTTGTACCACATCACTTCTACATTATTCTGTCAGTCAAAATGGGTTTTGAGTCCAGAGCAGATTAAAGGGGTAGGAAAATAGACTTTACCTCTTGATGGGAGTAGTGGCAGAGTCACATCACAAAAGGTTGTGGACACAGGTAGGTGTCTATGTCTCTTCAGGCTACTACAACAAAATACCATAAAAACTATTGGCTTATAAATAACAACCATTAATTTCTTACAGTACTGGAGGCTGGAAGTCCAAGCTCAAGGTGCCCCCAGATTCAGTGTCTCACGAGGGCCCATTCCTCATAGACAGTGTCTTCTCAATTTATCTGCACATGTTGGAAAGGGCCAATTAGCTCTCTGCAGTCTTTTTTATAAGGGCACTAATCCCATTGAAGGCTTTGCCCATCAAATCTAATTACCTCCCAATGTTGCCCCTATTATATTAATATCACTAATATCAGGCTTCAGATTTCAATATATGAATTTTGAGGAAACACAAACATTTAGGTCATGGCAGGAGTCATAATCTATTGAGGTCGTTACTGTAAAAGTCTATAATGAGTCACACTGAGCAGCACCAGGATACTCAAGAGACTGAAGGCGGCGACTGGATGCCTCCTCCCCAACCATAGTCACCTGTCTTGCTGCAGCCCCTGGAGAACGTGGGCCTCCTCTCACCCTGAATCACCCTTTATCATGAAAAAATCCTCATGGAACAAAAAATAATTCCACCCATACATCTCCTTGTAGAAAGTGTTATATGTCTATGTATGTGAGTATGTGTGGAGATTTACTTTGTGTTTTTAGGTTTATTTTACTTCGTAGTAGCAAACCTGATTTTCCCATCATTAGTTTAAATTTTATTTCCCAAAGCTTAATTCTGTGTTGATTGCAACACAGATGGTTTCTGGGTATGTGTAACACGAACAGCAGGGGTGGGGAGGGCAGTGGTAAGTTCACTGCTTCACAATAGTATTCACCATAGATAATTCAAAGAGTTGATCACCAAGACATTTATAAATTGAAGTGGCCCCTGAATTCCTATTTTTCCTAGGATTTTACTGTGTTACAAACAAAAAATTTTGCTTACTGTCAAATTAAATTCAGGATAAAATCAACGAGAAAACAGAAATCAATAGTTTTCTATAAAGCATGGAGAAAATCAATAGAAATTGGAAAAAGTTATTATCTGTGTTCAGATGAATCAGAGTTGAGATGAGATTCTGCTATTAGTTAATTGACAAGGGCAAACAAATATGTCTCGTAGATGGGATTATTATTTATTATTTGATACTCGAAGGGGTATTACATTCAGAGCTTCCACTTACAGGACCCAATAGAAAGTAGCACCTGTACACACTCGTTTTAATTGAATTTGGTGTTCAAATAGAAAATAAAAATGAATTCTATCAAAAGACACGAACTCTTAGTCTATTGAGCCCCCAAAATAAGGCTAATGCCCTTTTCACTGTTTACCATGTGTTTTGATGCTATGTAAAACCAGGCAATATTATTTCTTATCTATGCAAATGGAATAGTAGTTTCCACTTTTGTCTAGGTCTCCTCAAGACTTAATCTGTCGGGAATTTTATGTGCCCATGGTCGGCTTCATCTGTCTTCCAGACAGAGTGATAAAAAGTGGAATCACAGCTAATGGAGTCCCATGCAGGTTTGTGCTCTTAATTACTTTCGAAACTTTGAAATCGGGATAACCTTTCCAAAGAGAAGTATCTCTAATTTTCAATGATGTTAATATTTCTTCCAGTTACCACATTTCTTTTTTTGTCTTTAGTCTGAAAAACTGAAAGCCTTTGATACAGGAAATGAGAAAAGCCGTCTGTTTTCATTCCAGGAGTTGGAAGATGAAGATAATGTCAATGCAGCTAACTGCTAATGCAGTGAAAGGTTATGATGAAAATGGTTTTGATAAAATAAAACTCTTGATGCCTAGGTACATAGATTCTAATATACATCATTTTAAATGCAAAACTTCTATAGAGCAATGTTTTATCCAACAGGTAAAATTAAAGATGTTTACTGAATATAGTTTGTGCTCAATAAAAGTTTCAACTGATGAATAAATAAAAAGGCTAGTGCAGGTTACTTTTACCAGAGACATTTAGGTTACAAATATGCTTTTACACAACTTCATCTATTGCATTAAATTATGCATTTATGTTTAATAAGATAGCTTGGTTGAACACAGGTTTGAAAATTTGACTCTTGTTTATAAAGTCCAACTTATAAGGCCTTCATTATACTTTTCTTTAGAATGAAATCTTAGAAATTTTTTTTGCTAAAATACCATAGAATATCTCTTCTCCTTGTGTTGAAATAAGGCCCATCTGGTCAATCTGTGGATAATAATTGACCAAGGTACAGGATAATGACCTGGTTGCTATAGGAAAATAGAAACAAAATAGAATACAGGAATCCTGACCTCTGAAAGTTTACATATTAAAGGAACAGCCAAGGTTAACATAATAGAGAAAAAAACACAAATCAAATATATTAAAAATTACATATTAATAAATCTGTGAAAGAACAAAATATATAAATTCTGAAAAAAATTACATATATATACACATGCACACAAACTCTTTAAGAAAAGCTAACTTTTGTAAAAGAAACAGAAGAAAGGGAGGGAAGAATGAAGTAGGGAGGGAGAGAGGGAAAGAGAGAGGAAGGAAAGGAGGGATCTCAGTGGTGTTACACAGTAGCGATCTGTTTCTTCATTGTGTTACAGCTGCTCTGCTCTATGCCCTCAATCATGGACTCAGGTTTCTATTACCTTTTTGTTCCATTCTTCTGTGAGTCCTTGAAGATACCACTATTCAACTGAATAATTAGGAAGCAGAAGCTTGAACATGGAATAATTCGAACATGAAATATTGTAGAGTGTTTTCTGTGTGCTCAGTTTGGGAATAGTATAGATCACTTTTACCCATATTCCACTGGCCAGAACAGAGTGCCAGGACAGCCCCCAGTGATCGTTGCCTCCTGGTCTTCACACCCTTGTGATGTCCCCTCACCTTGCATCTGTCAGAAGTGATGGTACGACTTCTAAGATTAGACAATAAGAGATTTCTGCTTCCATCCGAAGCTTGCCTTCTCTTGTGGAAAGCAAACTGTCGTGTTGTGAGCCACCTTAGGGAGAAACCCACATAGTAAGGAATTTCTAGTAGCTCTCCAGCAAGGAACCAACAACCACCATGTGAGTCGGCTAGGAAACAGATTCTCCAATTCCAGATGAGTCTTGAGATGACAGCAGCCACTGCCGAAAGCTTGACTGCAACCCAGTGAGAGACCTGAAGCCAGAACCATGTTGCTAAGCCACACGGAATTCTTGGATTCCTTGACTGTCAGGAACTGTGTGAGATAATAACTCTGTGATGATTTAAACTTCTGAGGTTTGGATAACTTATCACATAGCAAGAAGTAACTAACATGCATAACCTCACCCACCTGAAAGGGAGGCTGGAAAATGACTTCCAGTTGTGTGCCCAAGAGGAAAGGAGAGAGGGTTTAGTGTCCATAGCTCTCTATACCACACTGAATATCCACTCTGGACAGGTCTTAGGGCCGATGAAACTTGTACCTTCCCCTCAGGAGCTCCTATGGACAACACAGCCCCAGAGACATCACTCAAATTCTCTACATGCTCTTAGCCTTTTCCAGTTACTCTGATAACCATGCAAGTGAGCTCTATAAAGAATGCCAGAATGAATGGTGCCTATGGTTCCCGATCTCAGTCTTACTTCCTCATAGGTTGATAGTGGAGACTGATCTTGTCTAGGGGAATCTAGGAGCACTCAGAACTCCAGACTTGAAGAAATACCCCTGCTCTAATGCACACCCAGATCCTTGTACTTAACATTTGTACTCAAAGACTTTCATCAGGTCTTTACAAGCCAAAAGATAATCCAGAACACATTATTCTCAGGCCTGGAACCCTCCAGTGGATTACTCAAAGAGTAAAGATGGGATAGCTTTATCCACCTGCTTTCCATCAGATATTGCATAGCTCCTTAAGAATGCAACACATATTCTGATGGGTAATTTCTCGTGTGAATATTTTTCAGGTAATCGCTTTTCACTTATACTCTTTACCTATAGTCTTTCCTGTAGTTAAAAACACTCTATAATTCCTCTATATACTTCCTTACAATAAAGCAAATTTTTGACACTACATATAAAATTACTAAAATCTTTTTGATGTCCCTCAGTTGCCTCTTCCATGGTTTTATCATTTCTCCCTAAACTAATGGAAACCATTGTTCTTCCAAGGACTTGATATCAATATTTCACATCTTAATAAAAATTGAGTTTATTATGTAAAAAGCTTTGCCTTGAAATACATATTCGAAAATTTTTCATCCTACACAAGAAGTTGTAGTGATACTGTTACTATCCCGTTGAGATGCCCTTTAACAGGTAACTGGTTATTGAGTGTTGTAGTGGCTGTGAGTGTTGGATATTTTGGCTCTCAGCTCCTTCCTTTTCCATTGAACTGCCCTCTGCAGATAGTAGCCACCTTGCTGTGGAGATTATGCCTTCCCATCCCAGGGGCAGCTCACAGCCAATGACTGACTAATATAGGGGTATAAAATCTTCCCCCTTTGACTCATGAAGGGATAATTCTGTGGTTCCAGTCATACTCCAGAACTCCCTGTGGGATCAAACTGAAACTAAGCTTCAGTTGAACCACTTCCTTGTCTAGCTTCTTCCCCTACCCTCTTCTGCTTTCTCCACTCCCAGAGAGGGTTCACTATGACTTATTACAGAAGCAAAAATAAATAATATAGGAGAGTGGGAAATGCATTACTATTTTTATAGCAAAAGGTGAATTTAATAATTCAACTTTGCCCTTTATTACTAAGGGCCTTTAATTTCTCCAACAGCATTTTTTAGAGCCTCACATTTTATTGTTCATACTATTGTGTGGGTTTCCTTCAGAGTGAGGAATTAAAACTGTCTTGAACTACGGGAAAGAGTTTATAAACAAAGCATTGACTAAGAACTAAAGTGACTTCAAAAATATTTACCCCGAACTTTGCTATGTGAATGTGTGTTCTACTCATGGAGAACTATACACATATTTTAGTGTGCTGCCAATCTCTAGCATCTTTGGAAGTTACATCTATCAGCGTGGAATTCTCACCTGAGGCCTGCTCGTTCAACAAACGTCGTCTGAGGGCCTGCTATGTGACTGGAAATGTGCTAAGCATTAGGTATGCCACTTAAATCAAAATTGTTATTTATTATTAATATTTGTCCACTGCTAATTAATTTTATTTTCCCATGAACAGATTTTTCCATGAAATCTAACAATCACAGGGAATCAAGTCTGTTAGAAAAGTTTGGAACTAAGAAATAGATGATTACACTTGGTATCAAACATGAGTTAATGATTGGAATTCAATGAAACTGATTTTTCCAATGAGGCTGGTAAATTTGATCTAAAGTGAGTTCCAGACTAAGGGAAAAGTAATATTTATTGAACACTTAATATGTTCCAAAAATTATATTTTCCAAACACCACTTTAGGGAACTATCTCAAAAGCCCATCATCTGTACTTGCCAGTGAGATTCAGTGATTGTTACAGATCAGTTTGCTAGGAGTTGGCAGTGGCAG
This sequence comes from Macaca nemestrina, assembly GCF_043159975.1. Classification (NCBI taxonomy): domain Eukaryota; kingdom Metazoa; phylum Chordata; class Mammalia; order Primates; family Cercopithecidae; genus Macaca; species Macaca nemestrina. Next base: position 46,127,191 of record NC_092139.1, read on the forward strand.
ATACAATCTCACATCACTCTGATGTCAAAGTCAAAGACCATGTTCTTTCAGTTACAACGGTAACATATCCCTGGGAGTTTCAAACATTTTATGGGCAAAGGCAATAAAATTGAAATATTTACATAGCTTCCTGGGGGAACCACTTAGAAATAAGAAAACACAAGTATACATATGTAACAAACCTGCACGTTATGCACATGTACCCTAGAACTTAAAGTATAAAAAAAAAAGAAATAAGAAAACACAGGGGATCAGTAAGTTTTGAGTTGTTTATCAAAGAACATCATTCTTTTTGATAAGTGTACCTTGTACCTCCATGCAAGAAGAAGAGCAATTTCCATTCCAACAAAAGACAGCAAATTCCAGCTGAAGGATGACGAGATGAGATTTACAATGGATTACCCGATGAAAATCACTAGACAGTAACTCCAAGATGATGGGATTACAAACTTTAAAGCACTTCAAACCTATAATTGTTTGCCACATTTGTGATCTAACTTGAGGGTACCTAATCCCTATTTGTTGTAATACAGAGAATTTCCCAGCACTAAAACAAAAATCTCCAAATAGGTAATATGTTTCTTTGTTCTTCCATAACATTGTCATCACCAAAACCCAATCAGACAGCCCTGACACCATGTCCTCTTCTTAGAATCAAATTGGGGAGATAATAGCAAAAACCATCATTTATTACAAATTCACTATGTACATTATTATACTTCATGCTCTTAATGTAGCTAAGAAGTGGACATTATTATTATAATACCTCTTTTATAGCTGAGGTTTACAGAATGTAAGGATTTTTCATACAACACATAGTTGTAAGCAATGAATGCAGGATTTGAACCCAGTGGTATTCAACCACAAATCTTCATTTTTTAACTATTATACTATAAGTTTATCATCACTGCAAGAAAAGTAAAAATAATTTTTAAAGCATAAAAAATAAAAATAAAGGTTATAAATATCAATTTAGTACCACAGTACAAAAAGAAAATGGGTTACACAGTACCAAATATGTGGGAGAGTAATGAGGGCCCTTGGATTTTGAAAGTCTGAGTCAGACTCCACAGAAAATGGTAAAGCGTTCTTGAGAAGACTTTTTCTGTCTTAAACTGAAATAATAATTTATCACTCAACAGTTTTCGCTCTTTGGTTTGTAGATAAAATTTTTGTTATGAATTAAATAATATTATAATTGTTATTTCAATAAATAGCAAGTTATAGAAGCATGAGTGCTGGCCTTTCTTAGCACAATGTCCTGCCGTTAACCTACCAATTGTCCTCTTCAGCCCCACTTTTTTCTTCTTGATTCAACACTGGCCCAGATAATGGAATCAGCAATTCAAAAAGGCTCAGCCACACTTAGGGAGTTCTCCTGGGTGCCAAGTATTGTCCAAAATGCCTCACAAACATCCCAGTGAGTTCTCTTGGTGTTCCATTATCTATATTTTCCAAATAAGATATATAAAGGATAAAATACCTGTGTAGCCCTTTGAAAATTAAGAAAAAGTTTCTTCCCAAGGTGGATTCGTGAGATTTCTTTTTCTGAAATCTCCTGAATCCACCTTTCTTCTTGTCTTAGAAATGAGCTGGATATGACTCATTTATGGTGCCAGAGAGAGAAAATATACTCACTTCTCAGATTCTTACGTGAGGCAGTTGCCCTTCTGCCCACCCACTTCATTTTCTAGGGAAAGACTTGATCATCCTCTTTCCTTGGTTCAGCAGTGGACAGTCCACATACTGGTTTGAGACAAAGCAATGAACAATCTTGCCATGTCTTGTTTTTCTCATTTCAATTCTCCCTGGAAGAATGGGATTGTAGCTATGGTAAACCATATATTGCTTTTCTGCTTTTGTGAGTTTCAGTAAAGTCTTCCTTTGAGTTTCTTGGAGGTAGAGACTATATCTTATTGATTTTTATTCCTCTAGCTCCTAATTTAATATCTGGTACATTATCTATACACCATAAATATGATATGAATTTGATTCCATAAAAAGTCACTTACGTGATTTGGATGTTTAAAATTATTCAACATGGGCAAGGGCATTCATTTTATATGAAAAGTAAGGCTTAAAGAAAATCATTATCACAAAAGTCAGGGGATCTGTTACCTTTAAGGTGAAGGAACAATCTCCCAAAGGCAAAAGACACACAGGAGCTTTTTGAAGTGCTGTCAATATTTTATTTCTTGATTTGCATGGTAGGTACCCAAATGCTCAGCTGCTAATTATTATTTACATTTTTATAAGCACTTTTCTGTATGCTTTATAGATTTTATGAAATACATCATACATGTATAAAATAGATTAAGCAAACAGAGATGTGTTTGCACAATTTAAGGGAAATTATAATCCAAACACTGTGTAATCACCAAACCACATGTGTTACTACCAAGCTAAAATGAAAAAGAAAAAACTAAAGGTGACTTAAATTAAAATGTCCCTAGACAAAGTAATTATCCGACTTAACTTCCAATGTCTGTGCACATGATACTTCCTAGTGAGGACAAGAAAGGGGAGTGGCATAGTGACTATGGAAAAAGAGTGTGTCAATAATGGGATTGAAGGACAAAAGGAAATAGTTCTTGGTTCATAGATTTGGGCAGCAAATATTCTATGTGAGTGATGAAGAGATACGTACTCCACTCGGAAGGATGGCTCCTTTCTCTTCAGAGGGGATAAAAGATGAATGGAAGTCAGACTAGGGAGGGGAGGGTGTTAGATGGTGGTGGTTTTGGTAAACCTGATAATTTCGGGTGAAAAATCAGATCTCCCAGATTAAGATTATGATGCTCTAATAACACTGTAATATTACTTAAAGGAAAAGATGGGGACCTAAGTCTTGGCAAGTGTCACACAAAAATTATTGATATATTGATCATCTTAAAAGGTTACTATGTTTATAAATCGTAACTGTGATGGAGCCACGGATTGGTGGGCAGCTCATTGGTATTACAAACTGACATCGATGAACTATGGTGGCTTGACATTTGTTCCTTTGTTCTTCTCTATGAGTTAACTTATGTGACAGGCTGTGTTTTCAAAGGTCTGAGCTTTAGAATGAATCAGAGTAAACAACTGCCCTGCAGTAATAAAATGCCTACACCTATTTGCTGAATGAATCCTTCTTGGAAGGAGACAGTTCTGAATGGAATGGCTCTGTACTTCGAAATCTAATAATTAAGCACTTTTTCAGCAGTGGATCAAGACCCATGGTTATAGGTATTATTATCTCCTATATAGAATATGTTCCATTTTGCTGTGCTTAAATTCCTAAGACCAATGGAATGGAAACATAGAATTAACCCGATTGAAGCAGAAAGCATTCTGGAGTAAAAAATCTCTCATTCTCCTGGTCTGTCTTAATGGGAAATCAAATGTGATTTGTGTTGTGTGGAGATGATTACTGATGGGTAATTATTCTAAAATATCTCTTTTCAAATCCTTTATATGGCAATCAAGGAAGAATGTGAGAGGTTAGGCATTACATTAGCAGGGCTATCAGTAACATATAATTTCTTAATTATGCATAAAAATGAATAGCAATACCTACTCAAGGAGTTCTTAAATTTCCTTTGTGAAGTCTGGAGGACACATGGGCCTCCGAGACTTATTAAAGAATATGTGGTTAAAAAGACAGAAGCAAAGATTCTTCTTTCTGATAATTGTGTGACTGAAACTCAGTTTTCTCATCTCTAAAATAGGAATAATGATACTTTTTACTCGGGGTTGTTATGTGAATTGAGTTATGTAATGTTACAAGCTGTTTATTTTTGTGCCTAGCATATAATACAAGACACTCAACAAATGAGAGCCCTTATTATGGCTGTTATTATTAGTAGTAGTGTTACTATTACTACTTCTTGTACTATTACTTTTGGCCAAGGCTTACCTAATTCAGGTAGAAATAAATTTAATTGAAATGAATGTCACTTGGATATTTCATTTTTATTATGAAGTTATTGACACAGTTAAAAGTAACACACATTATTAAGGTACATTTTAAAACTGCTGTAGGAGAGTCTATCATAATATTTTCCTAAGAGCATCTTCTATTTCACCATGGTAAGTTATTCATCAGTTTCTTTTAGAGTGGCATGTGTTATCTGAATGTGGCAACCGACTTTAAATAAATTAACGTATTTATTTACACATCCCAACACTGCATCCTCTAATTTTTGGGGAAATATGTACATTTAAAAAATCTATTATGATGGCTTGTCAGGAACAGATGAAGAGCTATGAATTGTTACTATTTGTGTTCTCTTTCTTTTTTCTCATGGTAAAAAGAGTACTTTAACACTGTGCATCCTTTCTCAAGGAATTTAAGAAATTACCAAATCGAGCAGTTGGTTGAAGGAGACTTTAAACTCTCAACTACTCAAGTAGCCAGTGCTACAGATTTCCAGCTTTGCAATCACATTTATCAGCAGTGACAGACCAAAGCAGTTCATTGCCATGGTCTTGTTGCTGTTTGATTGAGGGTGATGAGGAATCTGATAAAAGATGTTTTGTGTAATGAGAATAACACTGTACCCAACATTTCATATAGAAGCAAAGCTGGACTGAGAGTTCAACTCCCCCGGTGAGGCCATTTGGTAAACACCTTCATCTCTGGTGCATCTCATTCCTCCTTCAGCATTTTCACTGCCACTGTCCTAAGACATAAGAAAACTGGAAGATAAAGGAGAGCATGTTACATTTTTTATTGACTCACATGGAGGCAGGAACAGAGATATTCCTAATCAAAGCAATAGATGGTGACTGTAGATTGGAAGGTAGGTGAACTCTGGCCCTTAGAAGGAAAGAATCAGCAACTAGAAACTAACAAGCCTGAGCAGAGTCCCAGGCATTGCTCCAAGCCTGAGCCTTCCCATTCACTCTCAGATGTTCCTGCTGTACCCTGCCAAGCCACTAAGTCATTATCATGGGCAGAACTTTGTGTCCCTGGGCCTGGCATGTGGCAAAGGAGAATCAAAGATGGAACTTTGAATGATTTGATCTCAAAGGTGGGAGAGAGAGGAGTTCCTAGTTCAATTTACTCCTACCATTAGTACTCCAGGGATAGTTAGAACTCTAGGGTCCAGGAGTATTGTCAATGAAAAATGAGTGTGCAGATTTACAAATAGGAAACGTAAAGGTAACCTTTTGAAATATGACATTTTGAGAACCTCTTGTGTCTTTTGTGTGGTTTTTTTTTTTTGGAAATGCAAAATCTGTTTTTATTTTAAACTTTCATAATCTGAAACTGTAAAGAGGTAAGTGGATGCTGAAGTCTCTCAGCCTTGCAACTTGAGGTTTTTAACAAACTGACTCATCAGGAGATTTGGACCTGTGGTTCAGCTTTGCTTGTATATGCTTTTGTTGCTGACTTTAATGTTCTTTCAAGTGCACTGGCCTTATCTCTTCTGCTAGTCTGGATGCTATCTGGTATCTCAGATGGTGCTTTTTCAGTGTTAGTCATAGAAGCTAGTATTTTGTTTCTAGTTCCATTTGTTGTTGACACTTTAGTACAGCGTTCATCAACTTCAGTGTGCATCAGAATGGTCCAGTGAGACTGTTACAACAGATTCCTGGATCCTAATTCTAGAGACTGAAATGTGTTAGGTCTAGGATGGAGCCTGACATTCTATATTTTTGACATACCCCATCCTCCTCCAAGTGATCCTGATATTGCAGGTCTTTGAACTACACTTGACACTTTGGGTTACATTGTCTTGGAGTGCTGCTGCATTCTACAGTCTTCCTGTTCATTTTGCTCTGGAAGATTCTAGTCTTAGTTATAATCTATTGTTTAGTCTACCAAAGTAGAGGTGCACCAGATTGCACTTAAAATCCACTACACAAGTCCTCAAGGCCTCAGTAAAACCCTCTGGAAGCCTTTTGTGTCTGTTATTCTTGGATCTCTAAGCTAACAATCTGAGATGCATGTACCTTGGGATGGTGAATAGACTCACTCTATAGCAGTGGAAGTAGGAGGGACAGGAGATATGTATAAAATACCAAATTTCAGAAATGATTAGTTTTGTTTTTCACAGAACACAAAGGAATCAATTTAAAAGCCTACTTGATCTCATCCCTATAATTTCACTCTGGTGTACAAGGAAAGTAATACTCACTGCTGGAAAGGAGATGTAACATGGCTAAATTAAAGCTATGTATAATCCAAAAATCTTTTAGATCTGGCTTGAAATTCAACCATACCCTCACCTAGTCACAGCCCCATTGTGGGCCTGGCTCTGGGAGATTTCTAAACACAGTGAGGCATTTGTGGAACAGGGGTAAGATATGGGAAGGCAGGGTGGGTATGGGAGTCAGGCAAGCTTAGCTTCTCTGACCCTCTGTTTTCTCATCTGGCAGATAAAAAATGTTATATATAGAAGGTTCTTACAAGACTGCTATTCATATACAGGTTCTTAAAAGAACCTCAAAGAGTTATTTTAAGCATTGCATGTAAATATGTGTAGAAACAGTATAAAATCTAGAACATCATAATGCCCAGTTAATATTAGTTTTTTAGTGCTTTCTGCCTATAAAGTTGGAAAAACATGGGAACTGAAGAAAGAAAGGATTATTAAAAATTGCAAAGTGCTTAATCTCCTGGCACATAATTTATTCTATTTTTTAAAGGTTACTGATAGCTCCAAAGACTGGCCTAGAAACTGGCAAGCACTTTACAAGTTACTGGCAACAGAAAATCTAAAAAATGGCATCAGATTTTCAAAGTAGAAGGGACACGTCTTGGATGTGAAAGATAAAAGGTATAATATGGATGGAAAATATTTATATAAAGTCTTCAGTATTTGACAATTGTCCTTAGGAGCTCCTAAAATTTCAAAGTAAGGTGCAAATTATATGTAATTGAATAATAAGGGAATCTGACATAATACAGCATATGGAAAGGCAATGGAATTGGAAGTTGGGTTTTAATTCCCATTCTACCCTTAACCAGCCTTGTGATCTTGGTGAAGTCACTTAACTTATTACCAGTACACACACACACACACACACATGCGCACACACTCATACTCCAGGAAGACCAGCTAAGTGACTTACACCCCAGAAATATTATCCTTTGTTCAAAGTCATCAAGGATATACTTTGGATGATAAATATTGCCATGAAAAAAAATGCTTCAAAGACAAAATATGAGGGAAATAAAGTTTGCTATTGGGATGCTGATCTTTACATGACTGTAGTCTGTAGCTCTGTAGACAGATTTTTTTCTGAAAATCTTTCCTTCTTAACTTATTCCCAGGTTGCTCTGCTCACAGGAGGACATTAGGAGGAGAGTGGATCACTTAATCTTTCATCAAGGTAAGATCTCTTCTATTTGTGCTATGAAAACGGGTCCACATCAGACTGTTCACTGTAGGCAGTGCCTACTGCGTAGAAAGAGCTCAATAAATATTGTAAACTGAATGAGGAAATGGATGAATGGAAAACAATTCAACCCCAAGAAGGTTACCCCAGAGAGCCTATACAAATCAAATTGTAAAAATTTTCACCTTGCCTGATTCTGTGTGGACACAGCCTCAATTTCCCCAGGGCCTGAAGAATAATTACAATGATCATTCATGTCTCCATGTCGAAATAAGGCATAACATTCAAACTTTCCCAAGGTGTATTATTGCACACACTTCATTTTGGAAAGGTTGATATAGTAAATTAGCAGCTCCACCACAAGGCTAATGAGGCTAATGAGAGGTATCGGTAAAATTGCAGCCATAGAAAATAAGATGCCCTTTCCCATCATGAGAATCAAAAATGTATAGCAGAAAGCCATGTATGGAAACACATTCCACAACAAGCAGACTCTATCATAATACTTTTTTCAAAAGTGTTTCCCTCTCTCTTCATGTATTAATTATTCAGTATTTTGTCTTTAAAAATAGCATTGAGTGCAAATTATGTGCATGATATTATGATAAATAGTGTGGGTGACAGATAACACATAAGTCAGTTTCTACCTACAAGAACTGCACAGCAAGTTGAGGACATAAACATATGCACACAAATCTACATGTGAAACGTCTGATGGTTCCTATACTAAGTAGGGAGACACCTAATTACTAAGATTTCTGATACCTGCAAGTAAAGAGTCAAGGACCACCATGTTGAGTAGGGGGAGGTTGGAAAGGTTGAAAGTATGTTATAATAAAAATAAACAAAGTTGAGGTGGAACATCTCTGGATATCTGTGGGTTCAAGTCAGTCCAATAATAATGAGGTGGAGAAAGTCATGGGTCATCCACAGAGATGTGGCACTTGTGGTGACTAACAGTAATAATAATAACTGCTAAGTAGAGTAAGAGGAGCACTGGTTTTGGAATCTAACGATATACATTGGAACTCCAGCTCTGTCAATTACCATGCAACTAAACTTGAGCCAAAGTTATGAGCATCAGTTTACCAATCTGTCAATAGTTGATAGGTATCTATCTCAGAGGGATCTTCAAAGGAACCATTGTGGAAATATATAAAATAAGAAACACTTTGCCAATACACAGGGAAAAGATTAAAAAATTACATTTCTATTATATGAATGAAGTTTAGAAGTGGGTACTAAAAGGAAAGCACAGAGACACTGTCTGAATGGTGAGAGGCTCAGATTTGTCTCAAGTGTTTGACTGAACCAGTTTAGACGAGGTTGAGTCAATAAGGTTACCCATCTCCAAGACTGATGTTTGAAAGATAATCAAAAAGTCAAATAATCCTAACACCTATCACTGCCTTGTTTCAGCCTGTATGTCCCACTCAATGTGTTTAGCTTCCATTTGAATAGTTAACCTGCTCAGAGTGGAAAACTTAATTGGATCATTCAGCCCTTGCTATTTTTATTTTTGGATCAATTCAATTTGGCAGGAGACACCAAGGAAAGTAAGCAAATGACTGCCAAATTTCCACTTATCTTGGTGGGAATATATATACAAATCTTAGCTCTCAATAAAGGTATATCTAGGAGAGGGGGTCTTGCTAAAGGTGAAGAAGTTTCTAGAAAAAGAGGCAGGAGGTCTCTCAGGTTATCTTATTCTTGGAGAATTTTCATCATGCACAATGCATCCATATATTTAAGTTACTTCTGCTATAACCAGCAGGCTCTCTGGATTTCATTCCACTTCTTCTTCCTAAATGACTTCTGAACTTGGCTCACACTTTTCTTTACCATCTAATCACAATGACAACAACATCTACCAAACAAGGCATTTTGTTTTACATTTTACAAGGCATTTTCGTGTATTCATTTAAGTCCCCTAAAAACCATGAAAGGTTGACATTGTTATTTTTACTTTACAAATGAGAGAATAAATTTAGAAAATAGGAAAAGGGAAAAATATAAAGTCAAGAGTGGAAAGAGGAGGGCAGCCTCCTAGAATTAAAAACACCATGGGAAGTAATACTGTCCGATGGAGGTTATATCTCAGTGGCCACCAATTTTTGATAGGCTATGAGGTTGAAGTTTGCACCTTCTTTTGAGAGCCTACAACCAAATGTTCCAAATGTTCATCCTAGCTCAGATTGGCTAATAAGTGCCCAAGTCTCAAATCCTACATCATACTATCTCCTTGTGCCCCCATGCTTGAGATCTCAAGCCTCTTATCTAATAACAAGACCCATCTTTGCCAAAACATGCCATTGAGTGCAGGAGGGGTAATGGTATATGGTGGCGCATGACAGAAAATCCTGATTGTAGAGCAAATCTATACAAAGAAGAAAAACAAGGGCATGAAGTTGTGTTGGGGGGAAAAAAGGTCAGGATGCCAGGCACTGATTAGATCACAATCTACTTCTGCCTAAATGCATATCCCATGACCAAATATTTTGTGATGCATACAAGGTTCTTAATAACACTATGTCCATCCACATGGACTTGTTTCTTGAGTTCTTTTCTTCTGATATCTGTCTAAGAAACTAATTATCCTTTGATACACACTAAGGACAGATGAGTTCAGGAAAATGCTGAACGAGTAAGAGAGAAAGCCTGTAAACAATAATTTGATGCTGCCTCTATTTCATTTGCTTTGTATTAGCATCCATGGCATATATTTATCTTTAAACCAACGTTTCTTACCCAGGATATTTAATCCCGATGAGTTTCTTGTCCCTCTGAATTCTTACTTCATCTTTGCCCTTTTTTGTCCTTTAGTTACAGGATAAAACTTCCTACAGATAGGGGAATCTATCCTGTAGATCTTTAGAGCAGAGTTGGTTCATGCCTTCACATGCAAAGACAAAAACATAACCCACAGAAACTTTTCTAAATATTCTATCTTGAAGTACTCAAACACAAGTAGCTGATTGCCTTCCCCACTTCTCATCATCCTTCCCTTTCCACCCACAGCTTCTCACTGAACTTTATTTCCTCTTCTGAGGTTTCTGCCCACCTTTTTAATGGCAATGGTCTAGAGGTGATTGTTAACTTGTACAACCTAAGGAACCATCCGAGAGTGATGGTAGGAAGGCTTGGCCACCAAAGGAGAAAACCCAAGAGCCTGGAAGCTGTCGGGGTTTAGAGGATTGGAGATTCGTCTTCCTCTTTATGTAATGGGGAAAAAAAGAGAGAGTTGAAAGCTAGATGGGATTATTGGGTATCGTGATGATTAACATTGAGTGTCATCTTGATTGGATTGAGGGATGCAAAGTATTGTTCCTGGGTATGACTGTGTAGGTGTTGCCAAAGAAAATTAACATTTGAGTCAGTGGGCTGGGAAAGGCAGATCCACTCTCATTCTGGGTGGACACAATCTAATCAGCTGTCAGGGCGGCCAGAATAAAAGCAGGCAAAAGAAGGTGAAAAGATTAGACTGGTTGAGTTTTTTGGCCTACATCTTTCTCCCATGCTGGATGCTTCCTGCCCTCGAAGATCAGACTCCAAGTTCTGCAGCTTTGGGACTCAGACTGGCTTCCTTGCTCCTCAGCTTGCAGACAGCCTATTGTAGGACCTCACTCTGTGATCATGTAAGTCAATACTCCTTAATAAACTCACATTTACATATACAGCTATCCTATTAGTTGTGTTCCTCTAGAGAACTCTAATACAGGTATACAGTGGGACTTGGTGGAAAATGGATCCAGACACTATGGGGGGAAGTGGGTGCAAGGAGCTAGATGAAAATAAGGATATGTGAGGGTGTGAGGGGGCTTCTTCTGAGGCCCTGGTCTAGAAGCTAGAATCTAGTTGGGCATTGAATTGGACAACACAACTCCCCCAAATAATAGGTAGGGAAGTCAGATGAGTGAAAGCATTTTCTCCAGGGGAGAAAAGAGGAAATGCAGAGTATAAGTGTAGGCATGGGCTCAATCAAGAGCAGCACTGCCCCAATAAATAGCCACAAATAGTGGCTGCTGTGGTTTACTTTTATTAACCCTTGTGTTTTTCCAAGTCCAGAAAATATCTTCACAGACACAGTTTCTGATGTGTGGTTCTCTGGTTTCTAGTTCATAGTACAATTACACAAAGAAAGTAGAGAAAATTACATGATAGGATTTTTTTTGTCTCTCTGTGGCAATATGAATTATTCACCTTAAAATTTTCCTTTCTCCACTTAACTTTGGAATGATAGAAAAATGTTGACTTTAAAAAATAAATGGAGAGAAATGAGAGACAAGAACTCCAGAAGCACCTAGTCTTTATTCACTCATGTGTTCTTGTCCCAATTCTACCACATTACAGTGAATGGATGCCTTGGAACCCTTCTTAAAATATCAACATTTATTATTTAACATATTTTCTAAAATGCATGACTCTACTTTGGGCAAATAATTAAATCTTTGATCATTTATGTACTCATGAAGGTCCAGAGGCAATCCTTCTAAATACCAATTTGTGCATAATACTGTGACAATAAATAAAATAAATATAGGATTTCAGCTGCAAATGCATGCCTGGTCAGACATGGAGCTTCGCTTTGTTTTGTTTTTGGAAAAAATCTTTTGAATATCTTTATTCTCATATTGATTGATTTTTAGGATTCATTTTCTTAAAGCAGAGAAAAATAAATATTGGGAGAGAGCTCTACATTGCAGATTTTTAGCTAAGGAAGTTTCATTTATGTCATGCCACTCTGCCATACGTTTTCCACCAAGGTCTCTTCATTACTTCTCTTCACTCAGGGATGCCACTCCTGTTTAGGTCTCATTCTACCTCTCGGGCGATTCCTGCCCAGTCTCCTTGTCTCTTTTGCCTCATCTCACCAACCCCTAATGCAGTCTTCCAGGGCTCGTTCCAAGGACAGTTTTGCTGTTCATACTCATTCCTTATTTGATCTCATCCAGTCCCTTTGCTTTTTAATGGTTCCCAAAATTACATCTCCAGTCCCAACTTTCTGCTAGGCTCATTATTCCAACCGCCTGTTAAGTGCATCATTTTGAGAGGTAAAAAGACATCTTAAAGCGAACATAGCAAAAATTAAACTGGATATTTCTTTCAAATCTGTATCTCCTAGAGTCTTTTCAGTAATGGCAAGTCCATTTTTTCAGGTGCTTATATCCAGATCCTGGAGTTATCCTTGACTTTCACTCTGCACATTCAATCCATTAGAAAAACCTGCTTCCTCAGCTGTAGGATTTATCTAGACTCTCACCACTTTTGCCTTTCACTGCAAGGAGCCGAGTTTGCATCAACATCAACATCAACAGCAATAGATCTGTAACTCTCTCTCTCCTTTCTCCCTTATGGTCTGTATAGAAAGCCAGAGCAATTTTTTGAAAATGAAAGTCACATCATGTCCTGCTCTGTCCTAAACCCTCTACTAACTCATCAATCCACTTGAACTAAAATTTTACGGTCTTATGAATCTGGTGATCTTCCAACTGGGTTCAACTCTTTCCACTTCCCCATCATTTACTTCAATCCAGCCTGGCTGATCTCCCTGCTATTTCTTTGCTCTGCTCCTTCCTTGGGGTCTTTGCACACACTGTTTGTGCTCTTTGAAATGTCTTCCCCCAGGAATATAGTTTATTCCTTCAGGTCCCATAAGCCTTTGTTCAAATGTCACCTCATCAGAGACTCCTTATTTAACCAAACTATTTAAAGTAGCACCCCTCTGTCCCAGCCTATTTTGCACTGCTATAAAGGAATACCTGAGGCTGGGTAATTTATAAAGACAAGAAGCTTATTTGGCTCACAGTTCTGTGGGCTGTACAAGGAGCATGGCACCAGCCTCTGTTTCTAGTGAAGGCCTAAGGAATCTTCCAATCATGGCAGAAAGAAAAGAGGAAGGGGAGTCTCACATGGTGAGAGGAAGGAAGAGAGTAGGAGATGCCAGGCTCTTTTTAACAATTGGATCTCGGAACTAATGGTAAGAATGCACTCATTACGCAGGAATGGCACCAAGCTGTTCATGAGGCATCCACCCTATGACCCAAACATAGGTCATATGGCAGGTCCACCCGGCTCTACCTCAAACATTAGGGATCTCATTTCAACATGGGACTAGGGGAAAATTATCTGAACCGTATCACCCTTCCTGCCCACTCACTCTCCATTCTTTCCCTGCCTTATTTTAACACGTAGCCCTTATTTCCATCCCCAGGTATATACTTCCTATTTTCCTGTGTATTGTCTATCTCCTCAGTAGGATGTAAAATCCCTGCGAACAGGCACTGCTAGTGTTTTATTCATTGACAGTTCCCCAGTGCCTAGAGCAGTGCATGATTCATAGTAACTAATCAATACATGAATAAATTGGCTTTTTTTTTTGAGATGGAATTTTGCTTTTGTTGCCCAGGCTGGCTCACTGCAACCTCTGCCTTCCAGTTTCAAGTGATTCTCCTGCCTCAGCCTCCCAAGTAGCTGGGATTACAGGCTCCCACCACCACACTGGCTAATTTTGGTATTTTTAATAGAGATGGGGTTTCACCATGTTGGTTAGGCTGGTCTCGAATTTCTGACCTCATGATCTGCCCACCTTGGCCTCCCAAAGTGCTGAGATTACAGGCGTGAGCCACCGTGCCTGGCCAAATTGGCCTATTCTTATTTAAAAATGTCCATGGGTAGGAGATCCAGAGGGAAATTAGAAACCCAGGATCAGAAAAAGATTGTCTTTGAGCCTTGCTCTTCAAATTGTGGCATCACCTGGGTGCTCAGTTCATTCAAGATTCAGAGTTTCAGGCCCCCAACCCAAACCTACTGGAACAGATTCTTCAGTTAAATTAGTCAGTTAAAATCTAAAGTTGATTTTAATTGTTCCAGGCCACATTGGTGTTATTTCATCCATTTTGGTGGGCATTGAGATAACATGGCTGTAGCTGTATGGGCCTCCTCTGTACCCTGGAGCAGGTATGGACTTCAACATTGAAATTGGTAGAGCTCACAAATACACACTTTAACGAGACGTTCTCTAGTCACACACACTGGAGTAAGAAGTACTGTCCTAGAATTCCCAGGTGGGTCTCTATCTTTCCTCAATGAAACACCTGATCCTGTTTGAACAAGGTTGCTCATTGTCTGGTATCTCACATTGGGTGATCTTTCCGTGTTTTCTGCCTTCCAGAACTTGTGACCTATAAATGGTTGATAAATGAGGAAAATGACTTGAATCAGGGAAACTAATAAGACTAGGTATCCTGCTGTCATTCAATCTTTGACATACAAAAGACCTACCCAGAAGACTCTGCAGGGGCAATAGCATCACTCTGAAGATCATGGTGCCCTATCAAGAAGTGAGTTGCCAATTTAAGCCAAACAAGTGTCCATTGAGAATCACCACAGGCTCAGGCTTCCCACTGTGGTGATCTGAGAAGACAGGCACTGTGTGTAGCAGAACTTAATGTTCAGAGGGACAGAAGGGAGACAAAGCAGCCGCATGTGCATTGCACTTCATTCTTCTTTCTGGTGGTCTTGCAAAGAGCCTCTCCTCTCCTGGTAGCTGCTATAATTAGTATCCTATTATCTTGTCACTGTTCAAATTTGATTTGCTAAATCATTCTGAACTTCCCTGGCAGGCTGCTGGTGCAAGGTCAGAAAATAACATTTCATACTTATTTTAGGCCAGCTTCCCTAGAAGCAGGGTCTGAGATGGGGATTTAAATGCATGTGATTAGTTGGAAGAGTGCTCTTAGGAGAAGGGCGGAAAGTAGGATAGGACAGGAGAAGAAACTTAGCAAAGATGTGGTTCAGCTGAGGTTTCATCTCAGCCGAATCCTACAGGAAGCTATAGAGAATGAAGGGCACCAGAGACCAAGTCGTACCCTGAGGCAAAGAGGCTGGTCCTTTGAACCCTCTTACCAATCAGCTACAGATTACCCCCAGAAATTTAGTGTAACCCCATACCTCCCATATATTTCTCGGTGAGACAACTCCTCTAGACCAAGGTCGCAGTAGAAGGAGGAAAGCAGTTATCTGGAAGCAAACAATACTCACAGCAACAGGGGACGGGACTCCTCAGATGAAGTGTATCTTGACAATACTTACCAGCAATTGTTTAGTTATTTTAGGCAAAAAAGAAAACTTTTCCAATTTTAGATATTAATTTTTTTAAATTTCATTACCCTTCACTGCTTCAAGTTCAGTATAACTATTAACTCATTTAATCCCCATGACAGCCCAGGAATGTATGTGCTATTGTTGTTTTCATTTTACTGATAAAAAACTAGAAGCACTAAAAACCTTGTATAGTTGCATAGTTACACAGCAGAGGTAGACATGAGATGGGGCAGTCTGGCTCCAGATTCTTTATTCTTAGCTATGAGGTATCAACCGAATGACTGCCATTCTGAGAGTAGGCATGGCATCATATACCCTCACTCAATGTTTGACACATTGTAGGTGCCCATTTTATGTTGCCTAAATGAAACCAAATGAAACAAATGGACAAAGAAACAATCTTGGATAAAATATGGACCCCAAAGATCTTGTATAGGTTAGCTTTTGTTGCACATTAAAGAGTCTTAAAACTTAGTAACTTAAAACAACAAATATTAACTAACTTTCAGTTCTGTGGATTAGCAATTTGGGCTAGAAACATCTGGGTGGTTCTCTTGTTCTTTACGGGCTCAGGCCTGCATTTCATGGTCAGCTGCCAGTTCTTTCTAGGCGGCTCTACCTCTTTGATTAGTTGTCTAAAAGCTGGAGTAATGGGAGCAAGTGGGCCATGTGACTATGATTATCTGACCAGTTATCTTGGGCTTGTCCACCTAGCATCACAGCAAGATTCCAATAAGGAGAATTCAAGCATGCAAGAGGGCTTGAAGCCTACAGTAAGTATCATACCATCACTTTTGTTTCATTCAACTGGCCCAAATCAGTCACATGACAACTTCAGATTCAAAGAATGAAGTAGACTTCATATTTTGGTGGGAGAAGTTACTGAATCATATTGCAAAAAGACAAGGAAACAGGGAGGGGAATAATTCATAACCATTTTTGGCTTTTACCCACAGAATCTTTCTGCATCTGTTAATTATATACAAAAATGCCATATAAACCCTTCCTTCATATTTAGTGCTTTCTTTTACATATAAAATGTGGATAATATTAGGTTGGAAAACTTAGAAACCAAATTACTACTGTTAATTGGTTAAAAAAAATCAGAGTGCCTTCTGAAACAACAAGCTTGCCTCTTGATGCTTTTTATCTTTTTTGCCTCTTGATGTTTTTTATCTTTTTTGCCTCTGAAAATATTGTAAAAATATCTCATTAGCAGCCCTCGAGCCCTATTTGTATATCTCTATTTTAAACAAAGTTAAAATAGAATAAAATGTTGGAGCTCCCACCCGCCCAATCTAGTACCCAGTTTTACTCTCCAGAGTGACCAACCACAAGAGTCATCTGCATGTATTTCCTAACGTGATCTCCCTGGACGTGAGCATATTGTTACACTGTCCTCTTTCTCACTTAGCACTCTGTCTTGGAGAGGTTTTCATATCAGCAAAAACAGTTTTACTTCATTTTAAGAAACCATATAGTGGTCCCTCCAAAGTCTAGAAATATACCATAATTTACTTACTTCTTTGTAGATGATTATTTTTATTGCTCCCAAATTTTTGTTTCTACAGCCAGTGATGGGGAATAAATTTTTATTCATATTTCATTGGATTCTTTATGGGAGAAAATCTAGGAGAACTCTAGAAGTGGAATTTATGTTTTAAACATGACTTTTAAAAAATCTGAAAGATACTGCTAAATGAACTGCAGTGAGGGTGTGCCAAGCCTACCAATTTTAGATTCCTGTAAACAATGCATGACAGTAGGATTTCTCCACATGCTCATATAGTACATATTGGCAAATATTTACATTTTATCACTGTTCAACTCTTGCCATTTTGAGAGGTGAGTATGGTTACATGGTTATTTAATTTGCATGTTTTTAAAATAAATGAGGTTATATGCAATTCCATAAATTTATAGACTATTTAAATTTAATTTTGTTAAATGCCTGTTTATATTTTTCACTTATCTTAATATCGTGTTATTGATATTGCAAGGAAAACATTATATAAATGTTTTATATAATAAAGAAAATTAAGTATTTTGTGTATGGCAAATATTGCTTCTGTTTTTTCATCTACTTTATTGAGAGATATAATACTCACACAGGAAAATGAACTCATCTAAAGTACAAAGTTCAAACGATTTTGGCAAATATGTGCAGCAATGTAATCATAACCCAAATAAAGATATTCTTGGCTTATTTTTTGTCTACAATCCATTTCAAGTCAATATTTGTGTATGATGATAGTCAAGTATTTTTTCTGTATAAATATACAATTGTTCCAACATCATCAGTTTAAAAGAGTTTTTTCCCATTAAGTTGTCTAGAATATTTCTAGTAGTCCAGAAATTTCCTCCTGTCTTTTCTAGTCAATCACTTACACTTCTACAGAAGCAGCCACTATTCTGACATCTAAGTATGTAAACTCTTTTGCATGTGGCTTCTAACATATATGTAACATTTTCAACTATAGCATTTCTTTCATCAGTAGCTTGTTGCTTCTTGTTTTGAAGTTGTTTTAGTATACTCTCTTTCTACAGTTTGCCTGTTCACCTGTTGATGGACATATGAAACATTCTGTATTTTGTACTATTATGAATTAAGTTGCTATGAATATTCCTATGCATACATTTATTTTTCCTGAATATCTACCTAAAAGTGGAATAACTAAGACATGGAGTAGATATATTTTTAATTTTATTTGGATTGTCAAACTAATTCTCAAAGTGATTATACCACTTTATACTTTCACTAGCAATGTATGCATATTTCCAGGTTCTCCACATGTCAACACTGATGAATGTCAGTCTTTATATTATTTTGACATGTGTGTATAGTATATCTCCTGTGATATTATTTTGCATTTCTTTGATAATTAATGATGTTGATCATTTTCTCATGTGATTGGTGGCCTTTTATCCATCTATTGTGTAGTATCTGTCCAAATGTTTCACCTCTTTTAGTTGGGCTCACTTTATGTTAGCATTGATTTGTAGAAATTCTTCGTTCAGGATATGAGTTTTTTTGTTACATACATATTGCACATATTGCCAAAGTCTATGATTTGCCTTTCCATTTTTATAGTGGTGTTGTTTTTGATTAGCATGTGATTTTAATTTTGATAAAATCTTACTTGTGAATTTGCTTTTTTTTAGGTTAGTGCTTTTTTAAATAACTTTATAGTAAATCTTTGCTTATTTTTGTCTATGAGCTATTTCAAATTAATATTTGTGTATGATAATGGTCAAGTTTTTTTCTATGTGAATATGCATAGAATATTCTATGCATGTGAATATGCGTAGAATAGATGATGTTCCAACATTATATTTTTTCCCACTATGCTGCTAGATATCTGAGTTCCATCTCTGAGCTTTCTATTTTATTCCACGTTATACTTGTCTATCTTTACACCACAATCACACTGTATAAATTACTGTCAATCTTTAGGAAGTCTTAAAATCGTGTAGTCTAATTCCTGATTTTATTCTTCACAATCATTTCAGTATTCTAGATCTTTTACATTTCCATATTTATTTAAAATCAGCTTATCGTTTCCATAAGGAAGATTCCTGAAGTTTTAGTTGGGATTGTGTTGAACCCATAAGTTAATATAGGAATATTTGATATCTACAAATTTTGAGTCATTCAGTCCACTAACTTAGTATATTTCTCATTTTACTTAGGACTTCTTTGATTTTTCACAGCAATGTTTTAACCGTTTTCAGCATGGAGATATTACATGTAATTCATTAATTAGATTTCTAGAATTTAATTTTTGAAATTATGAAAATGCCATTGTTTTAAATTATAAGTTGAAGAAATTCTATTCCTAACTTGCTAAGGGATTCACTTATTAAGCATTAGTATAAAATTTCATGAAATGATTTTCAATATCTATTGAGCTGATCATACTTTTCCTTTATTATATTAATTTAGCACATTATATTCATTGCTTTTCAAATGCCAAATCAACTTCACACTCCTTGGATAATTCTGACTTGGTTATGGTTTACATATTGCTGAATTCAATTTGCTAAATCTTTCTAAAGAATATTTATGTCTGGTTAATGAAGTATATTAGTATTTAATTTAATTTTTTTCTCATGCTTTGATATCAGGGTTTTGCTGATTTCATATAACTACAACAGTTATGTGTATGAATCTTGAGAAGCCAAACTGGAGAAAAAAATATCCAATCTTGTAAGTTACTATATAAAATATTTATGATTAATTTGAACACTTTATGTTTAACTACTTAGCCAGCCTTTGTCTACTAATTTTTCATGTTTCTATTTAAAGACATCATATGTTGATGTGTAAAACATAAAGTTTTATATCATAAAGTATTTAATTTTTGAATTTTGACTTCTCACACAAGACAAATATAAATTAGACATTGTAGAACAAACTTTTATTCTTACCTCTTAAAATTTTTATAAACTAATGCCTATTCCCTAACTTTTGTTCCTTTACCCCAATTAGAAAAAGAAAAAATATCACGGAAAAATAGAGAAAACTGTTTTTTCAAAGAAACCATGAATAATATTATAAAGCCACCTTTTTTAAGACTGCAAAATCTTGAACAAGATGGGAAGCAATAAAAATACTGCCTAACACTTGCCACTATAGTGCTGTCTGGAGTCAAATATAGATATTATGTATTTTTTGTTTTTGTTTTTAGAGATTGGGTCTCACTTTGCACCACACCCAGCTAATTGTTAAATTTTTTATAGTGACAGGATCTCATCATTTTGCCCAAGTTGGTCTTCAGCTTCTGGGCTCAAACGATCCTCCTGTCTGGGGTTCCTGAAGTTCTGGTACTATAGGTGCAAGCTACCCTGCCCAGCCAATATTCTGTATTCTAAGTACTGTTTTTCTTTTCTTTTTTTTTTTTTTTTTTTTTTTTTGAGACAGAGTCTCGCTCAGTCGCCCAGGCTGGAGTGCAGTGGCGCGATCTCGGCTCACTGCAAGCTCCGCCTCCCAGGTTCACGCCATTCTCCTGCCTCAGCCTCCTGAGTAGCTGGGACTACAGGCGCCCCCGACCGCGCCCGGCTAATTTTTTGTATTTTTAGTAGAGACGGGGTTTCACCGTGGTCTCGATCTCCTGACCTTGTGATCCGCCCGCCTCGGCCTCCCAAAGTGCTGGGATTACAGGCGTGAGCCACCGCGCCCAGCCTAAATACTGTTTTTCTGAAAGGCTCGTCCAAGTGTCCATTAGTTATGGTGATGTGATTCCAGACCACAGGTGACAACAAATTTTCTTTGGAGTTCAAATTCAACCATAGATTTCAAGGATAGGTTAAGAAACAAGGCAAAAAAAAAAAAAAAAAAAAAAAAAAAAAAAAAAAAAAAAAAAAAAAAAAAAAAAAAAAAAAAAACATAAGAGTATTCACAACATTAGAAACCACAACACAAACCAAAATGCTCATCAAAAGGATATTGCAGACTAGTCCGATGGCAGTATTCGATATTGGATACAATGGGACAAAATTCTAAGGGATAGAAGATACAGCTTGAAATATTTGTTCCCTGTTATATATTTATTCACATATAATAGCTACATGTTCAAACATGCAAGATTGGAGATCACAGCAGTCATAAACCCTGCTTATATATATATAAAAAAAAATCAAACCAATCTAGAAATAAATCCAAGTTTAAAATTCAAGAATGGAGGAAAAATTCAACATAAAAGTAAAGGTAATGATCATTGAATCCTCTAAACTTTAAAATCAAGATCAAACAATAACCAGTATATTGATTATAACATTTTTGTCAATGTAAACATAATAAATAAACATCAAATATGTGTTTATAATACATAAACACCAGATGTCATAGGGGAGTTTGGAGAGAATATTCTAGTTCCCTTATCATTCAGAGAAGGGAATCAATAGAGCCTATCTAAATTTGAAACACAAAGTTAAAAAAAATTACTCTAATGTCTTAAAGTGCCTCTAATTTAATTTGTTAATTTCATATTATTTTTTGGTAATTAATGTCAGGTGGTGAAGAAACATTTATCTGAGGTTCAATACTTCTAATTTCAATGCAATTTCCCCCCCATTAGATGTAAATTCTAACTATGTCTAAATAAGTGTAGCATTACTGTGAGATACCATCTTTGTAAAAAGTATTTGTATTTTTTTATTATTCATCATTATATACATGCCTATATACATATATATATCTGAAATAATATACATGCATATCTGCATATATACCTGAAATAATATGCTTAAATATTGACAATGATTACTTTTGAGTAATAAATACGGAGTGATTTTGAAAATATTTTATATTTTTTGAATTATCTGATTTTTAATATAATGGCTATATATTATTTGTGTAACTCTTTATACATGAAATCATCTTTTGAAAAATTAATTACAGAAATTAATGTAAATGATATTTGATTTCATAAGTTAAGATTGAAAATCATATAAATTATACAAACTAGCCAAAGATATTTAAAAATGTGTATTTACAGAAATACATTGTTTTATAGGCAAAGGACAAAAACAAACAATTCACAAAAAAATGAAATATTACTGGCTAATACATTTTAAGTAAATAGTGCAAATTCTCCAGTCATCAAAGAAATTCAAGCTCAAATCAGCTGACGTGTGGTTTTTTCCTAACCTGCTAATAAAGGTTTATTGGGATAGGCCTTCTTACATCATAATGACAGAAGTATATAAATTGATACAATTTTTCTGAAATCCAATTTAAAAACATATGTCAATGCACATAATTTTGTGTAACTTTGGGAACTTGAGCCTGTAAAAATACTCTAAGATATAACCAAAGATTTTTGGGAATGAATATGTATTACACCATTCTTTCTAGAAGTAAAAAAGAGGAAATAATTAAATGTTCAACTATAGGAAAAAGATTAAAATTTATAATACATAACAATTATTTACTGAGTTCTTATAACATGTTCAATTTTGTTAAAAGATTTGCTTATACAATCTCATTTTATCCTTATAATGACACAGAAGAGCAGTGACCATTCACATTTTATACTTGAGAGTTTGACCATTAGAGACAATAGGAAATATAGTTGAGATTACCGAACTCATTGGTGGTAAGGCTGGATTCAATGTGGTTAAAAAATGAACATTCATCAATATTATGTACTTCCTTCCTCCATAGTGATATTGTGCACCCATTTTAGATGAAATATATTATAGAATTTTAAGAAGAGAGATACAAGGAAGAAAGTAAATATTACTCACAAACCTACTCAGAGATATCCAATGTTAGGGCATTTAATTTATTTCTGTCTTCATTCAAATGTAATACTTCTCTCTCATATAGACAGATGGATAAAACTTGGATCTAATATATAAATATTTTATATTGTCTATCCATTTACTTTCATATTTCAAATATTTCAAATTATTAAATATTATTTGAAAACTGTTTTTATGGAATACATTATAATCTGTTCTGTTATTTCCTACTCTGCAAACCTAGAGTTTTAGAACACCTTTATAAAAACAAGTAACACTGTAATAAACATCTTTGTACTAAAATGTATCTCCAAATTCCTTAGTATAGACATTGGAAGAGAAATTACTAGACCCAAGGGTGCTTATGTTTTTAAAGCCTTTTTATATATATATAACCAAACTTTAAAGAAAATAAATACCATTTATACTTGGCCAGCAGTGTTTGCAGTCAATTTCAATGATGACTCAACATAATGAAAATTTCATTTAAAATGGATGTACAATGTTATTGCAGAGGAAGGAAGTCCATATATTGGGGAAAATGAAAAACTTTTAAAAAGAAGATATTTTGTTAGGAAACTCTGGAACATACCCACAAAAACAACAAAAAATGTCACTTTACAGTAAAGATGCCATTGTAATGTGATGGGAAAATGACTATCTGTTCAATAAATGGTTCTGTGACAATTAGATATCACATGGAAAACAATTCATCTGAGTCTTAACTTATATCCTGCACAAAACATCAATTCCAGTTGTATCATAGACCTAGAAGAGAAAAATGAAAGAGTAAGGTAAAGCAATCTTGTCCAGTATAAACATAATGCAAGCCCTATTGAGGTATAACTCACATACTATACATCCACTCATTTAAAGTATATAATTCAATGGGATTTACTAGGTTGGTGCAAACATAATTGCGTTTTTTGCATTTATTTTTAAAGGCAAAAATTGCAATTATGTTTGCACTAACTTAATATTATATTCACACAGTTGTGCAACTATCACCACAATCAATTTTAGAACATTTTCATCACCTCCCTAAAAAACCTGTATCATTAGCAGCCACTTCCCTTGGCCCCTCCCCACCCCCGCCGCCAAATCCACCAGCTTTATGCACCACTAATCTACTTTCTGTCTCTATAGATTTGTCTATTACGTATATTTTATATACATAAAATCATTACAATGGGGTCTCTTGTGATTTTGTTTTCACTTAACGTGTTTTCCAGGTTCATCCATGTTGTAACATGAAGAAATATACTGCCATTTTTTTTTTATGGACAGATAATATTCCACTGTATGGATGCACCACATTTTGCATATCCATTAATCAGTTGATGCATATTTGGTTCGTTTCCAATTTTTACTACTGTAATTCATGCCACTCTAAACATTCAGGTACAGGTTTTATAGACATATGTTTGCCTTTCTCTTAGGTATAACTAGCAGTGGAAATGCTGGGTCATATAGTAGGTCTATGCTTAATATACGAGGAACTGCCAGGTTGTTTTCCAATGCAGCTGCATCATTTTGCATCCCTACCACTAATATATGAATGTTCTCATTTTTCCACATCCTAGCCAACATGTGTATTCTTTCTTTTTCATTCTACCTATTCTAATGTGGGCAAAGTAGGATCAAATTTTTGTTTTGACTAAGTTTCCATGATGACTAATGCTGTAGTTTGAATATCTGTTTCTTCTTAAACTCATGTTGGAATTTAATTATTTTAACACTATTAAGAGGCAGGACTTTTAAGAGGTTAGGCCATGAGGGCTCTAACCTCATGAACGAGTTAATACTGTCATAACAGAAGTGGGTTTTTTATCATAGGAGTGGATTTCTTGTAAAAGGATGAGGTTGGCTCCTTTTTGCCCATCCCTTCCTTTCCTCTTGCCACCTCCAACTCCTTCTCCTTCTTCTCCTCTCTCTTTCTTTTTCTCTCTCCTTCCCTTTTTGCCCTCTCTTTGTCCTTTCATCATGGAATTATGTAACAAGGAGGAACCCTTGCCAGATGTGTTCCCTTAGTCTTGGACTTCCCAGCCTCTAGAGTTGTTAGCCAGTAAGTTTCTGTTTGATATGGTTTGGATGTTTATCCCCTCCAAATCTCATGTTGAAATGTAATCCCCGATGTTGGAAGTGGGGCCTGGTGGGAGATGATTGGATCATGGAGACAGATCCCTCATGCATGGTTTAGCAGCATCCCCTTGGTGATCAGTGAGTTCCACTCAGTTAGTTCACAAGATCTGGTTTTTAAAAGAGTCTGGGACCTCTCCTTTCTCCTTCTCTCTTGCTCCTACTCTCATGTGATACACCAGCTTCCCCTTTTGCCTTCTGCCATGAGTGTAAGCTTCCTGAGGCCCTCACCAGAAGTCCAGCAGATGTTGGGACTGTGCTTGTACAGTCTTCAGAAGAGAAGGGCAATTAAACCTCTCCTTTTTTTTAATTGCCCAGCCTCAAGTATTTCTTTATAGCAATGCAAAAAGATAGCCTAACACACTGTTCATGAAAAATCAGGTACTATGATACAGCAGCATAAAACTGACTGAGACAGCTGATAATGCTGAGCATCTTTCATATGCTTATAGAGCACAGTACAATGGGTCATCATATCACGATATATTCATGAGTGGAATAGTAAGCAGCAATATAAAAGAACAGACAGCACATAAAGGCAGGAGTATAAATAGTGCTCATAGACACAATGTTTAGAAAAACAAGCCAGATGTAAAAACATATCTATTGTATTATTCCATATATATGAATCAAAAGAAAAAGTAAATAAATATATAGCAACAGCAGTCAGAATAATGGGTACCTCGTGGAGGTATTGAGTGTGAGGCAATATGAGGAAAGCTTTCATGCTACTGGAATATCTTTCATCTTGATCTGTGTGATGACTGCAGGAGGGTAAGCGTAAGTACAATTTCATCAGGTGGTGCTCCTAAGATTTGTGCATCCTACTGCATTCACATTACACCTCAACACAATTTTTTAAAAATTTAAAGTCATAATATGAGGCAATAAAAGATTCCCCTAGGTCAAACAACCCAGGAGTGATAGGAATAAAAATTTAATGATGTAGAAGATAAGCCATTTTAGGGAAATAAAGATTTTTGGACTAGAGCCTGATACAGACTTTTCTAAGCTGTTTTATCTATCATTTTTTAGCCAATTTAGTTTGAATTTAAATTATCTTTATATTACAGCAGTTATGATAGCTAAATTGCTTCCATGATTTGAAATCTCCAGATATATTTAAGGGCGGGAAGAAAACAATTTCTATAATGAGAAAAAAAGAAAAAAAAGAACCCTTTCTGCCTCGAGCTTAAAAAATAA
The DNA here is from genome assembly GCF_043159975.1 of Macaca nemestrina. NCBI lineage: Eukaryota > Metazoa > Chordata > Mammalia > Primates > Cercopithecidae > Macaca > Macaca nemestrina. The sequence goes on from NC_092139.1 coordinate 46,153,210, forward strand.
GAAGGCATTTAGTGCAGCTTTTCCTTTAACTTTAGTGGGCCCGGCATGGGGGAACCCTCTTTTCCTGTGATTTAATGATGCAGGAAGAGTATTCATGAGTGATAAACCAATGTGCTGTATATAGGGTTCAGAAGAAAGAAGAAAGAGTAAAGGGATTGGTTTATGCCATTAAAGACCCAGAAACATTTATCCTATGAGAGCTGGTCTAGAAAAAGAAAAAAATGATGGTGAAGAAGTAAACTTAGATATGGCACAAAAGGAGCAACTAGTACTTATCATTATGGACAGTAGTCTTTAAAGCATCCACTGGCTCTAATATATGACTGACAAGAGAAGGAAAAAAGGTAAAGTAGATCAGATTATTTACAGAGACTCAGAAGGTATCCATCCAGTTCCATGTTCCATGGGGCAATTATTAGGACAGATTCTCTAGAAGCAGAACCCGAGACAGGAATTCATTTGCAAGGGATTTCCTGAGGGAGTGCTCTCAGGTAAAATTGATAGGGGGATGAGGGAGGCAGAGTAAGAAGTCAGGTACGAATATGGGTCAAGCATTGTTGACCCATACTCAGACCTAAAATTACTCAGTCTTGGGAAGGAGAATCCCATGGGGAGGGATAGGGAGACAAAAATTCTCCCTTTGACCAAACTCTAGTCAGGCTTTTCTGAATTCTTTTCTCAACCAGCCCTTGACTTTTGGTTTTCTAGGTTTGCTTCTGCATTGTTCAATTTTAGCAAGAATCCTACTAAGTCAGTTGAGCCAGAATTCCTCATCTTTGGTATCTTATCACTCTCAATATGCGATCAGCCTTCTCATTCTCCCCCATCTTCCAGGTAATATCTAATCACCCTGGCCGGTCTTTAACAAGAATCTTGTCAGGTTGTTTAACCAGAATCTTCCCCAACTCTGATTTTTTCTTCTCTTAGTAATTTTTCATTCACTGACCCCCCACCCTGCTCCTATAAATTCCTATTTTCCCTTGTCATATTCACAGTTGAACCCCATCTCTCTCTGTCACTGCAAAACCCTACTGCAGTGGTCCATACCATTATGATCCTAATTTAAGAATGTCTTACTGTTCTCTGCAAGGGTCATGGATAATTTTTTTTAACACGAGACAAGGATGTAAATACTCAGGAGAACAGGCAGCAGTGAGCTGTTAGCAGCCTATGTGCTCAGCAACTGGGGAATGAGGGAACTAGCCAGATAAAGGGAATGCACAAGGAGTGCCAATAGCATTTTGGTGTCCCCCAGAAAAGGAAAGTTGGAGACTTATCCTTATCTTTGCTTGCTTATCTACCAGGTTGTACCACTTAAACTTCAGCCTTTTGCAAATTACACTCATATCATTTTGGTGCATATATATATATCATCATCATCTAATTTATACTTTTCCTTAAATGGATTCTATTTTTTCTTGAATGTATCACACTTTTGATAATCAATAATGTCTGTGAAACTATATGTTTGGTTGCTGCATTTTTAGTACATCATTAAAAACATGTACAATTATGAATATTTAAACACAATGTATGGATGTGATCTAAATGCCTCTCTTAAATCACTAATGGTACAATTGCCATCATTTGTGGAACAATGGTTTAAGGGATGCCATAGGGTATACATGATCTCAAAATGTGCCCCTCATTGTAGAAAACTTCTTATGGTGTCTGAAGTTACCACCCTGAAAACCAATCTTTGCATTGAGGTATTGCCTTTAAAAGATCCTAAATCAAAAAGTCTAAATATATCAACAGAAAAGGATAAACATTATCAGGCATCATCACAGTCAATCTTACCCCTTGTACATAGCAGGGCTCTCAGGGAATGAAATACTGGAGAGGTAAATTTTAATATTTGAAGCGAAGAGATCACAGATCCTGCCCAGGATGGCATGCTGGTGTAAGATCCAATAGAGTTAGATAAGAGAATGAGAATAATAGAACCTATATACATAACAGATGTTGAGAAGTGATCATGATGTCAAAGGCTCCAAATTTGGCCTGGCTAACACTTCAAACTTCGGTGATCAATAGTAATTGGCATTAGTGAAAAGTTAAACATGTAGATTAATGAAATAGAATAGAAAGCATACATATACAGTCAATTAGTTCATAACAATATTGCTAAGGGGATAGAGTAGGCAAAGGAAAATCTCTGCAATGAATGGTGCTGGATCAGCTGGAAATTCATTTGAAATGGGAAAAAATGATATTGATAATTACTTGATACTATATACAAAAACATCAGCATTATTCATTATCATAAGTGTAAAACATAAAACTATAAAACTTCTAAAATAAAACAGGAAAAATATTTGTGACCATTGGGTAAGCTTAATTGCTTGTATCATAAAAAGGATGAACCATAAGAAAAAAGCTGGGTAAATTGGACTGCATTTTTTTAAAAACAAAGCTCTTTAAAAGATATTATGAAAACAAAAGGCAAGCCACAGAATAAGAAAGTATCTGGGATGTACAAAACAACTCTTATAAATCAATAAGAAGGCACCCAACCTAATACAATATGGGCAAACATTTGAATAGAGGCTTCACTGAAGAAGATATGCAAATGACAAGTACGCACATAAAGAGATGCTCAATATCTTCAGTCATCAGGGAAATGCAAACTAAAGCCACAAAGAGACACCAATACATAACTGCTAGGCAAAGAGGAACCAGAGTATTCTGATTTAACTTTTGGAGGGTTTCTTTCTGTATTCAATAGCAGGTCTTTTCAATTTTCAAGGGCAAATGCAAGCAGGAATCATTAGCAAGCCAACTCATAGGGGAGGGGAGCATACATGATTTCATTAGGCCAATTTAAAAAATGATAATTCTAAAGATGCTATTTTTCATCTCTTTCATAATGAACTTGGAAGGCTCGGGATGCTGTTTTGTGTGTCGTTTCAGGCTGGGATAATGGGCTCCCCTGGGCCTTGCCTCAGTCATGCTGCCTCACTCTCTGGGAGGGAAACAAATGACACCAACTCACATTTCTGGCTTTGTCACATCCATGCCTGACGATGCTTTTATGTAGGTGATTCTGGAAAGGGTGAGATGGAAGTTCAGCTGCTCTAATAATTGTCTCAGAGAAGTAGGATATTTAGATGTTGGATTGTAAGCCTGAGAGGAGAAAGAGGATGAATGGTATTACTAAATAAATGTCCTGCTTCTGCTGATGGGATAGATACATCATCGTCCCAGCTGTCACCTGTCACCACTAAATGAGAGTGTGTTTGTCATGCTTCACTTAGCAGGCTTTCAGGACTGGGTGAGCTTGAGCCTGGCTGGGATTATAGACTGTTTAAAGTCTCTAAAGCGGAGTTCATAATAAACCCACCACAAAGCCAGGCCAGGAATGAAGGGAGCCAGGTTATTTCAAGGCTTTGTGAAGGGGATAAAGGTAGGATCAATACTGCAGAAAGGGGCTGGAGAAAGGAAAGAAGAAAGGCAGACATTTTCTGGAGATTAACCTGCATGGATTTTTCTGTTTTTGTGTGAGCCTTGCTAGCTGCAGGCAAATCACTATCATCATCACCCATAATCATCATCAAGAAAAAACACAAAAGGTAATGGAAACTAAGTAAGCATCCAAGAAATCGAGAAGAGTTTTCAAGGAAAGCTGGGGCAGGAAATAAAAGAGTCCATTTTGAGTCTAGGCATTGTTACAGCCCTTCTAGTCTAGAGGCAGATACCTGTGGACGCTAGAGAGAAGCTGTGGCATGGGAGAGGTGTGATTCTTCCTTGCCCTCAATTAGAATGTTCTGCATTTGAATGTGTAGGCAGCTATCACAAAAGCAAGCAGCTTATCTGATCTTGAAAATCTTTCTGAGCAGTCTGAGTTAGGAGAAACCCTCATGTCAAACTTGTCTTCTCTCATCTTTCTTTTTTTTTTTTTTTTTTTTTTTTGAGACGGAGTCTTGCTCTGTCGCCCAGGCTGGAGTGCAGTGGCCGGATCTCAGCTCACTGCAAGCTCCGCCTCCCGGGTTCACGCCATTCTCCTGCCTCAGCCTCACAAGTAGCTGGGACTACAGGCGCCCGCCACCACCCCGGCTAGTTTTTTGTATTTTTTAGTAGAGACGGGGTTTCACTGTGTTAGCCAGGATGGTCTCGATCTCCTGACCTCGTGATCCACCCGTCTCGGCCTCCCAAAGTGCTGGGATTACAGGCTTGAGCCACCGCGCCCGGCCTCTCTCATCTTTCTTGAGATATGAATGTCAACACCAACAACAGTGTACACTCAAAAAGTGAAGAGAAATCCTCAAGGTGCCCGCTAGAGAGTGTAGGTAGATTCCAGGTCCCATGTATTGAAGCAAGAGGGCAGGCAGATATGAACGGGTATAAACTATACAGTGTGGCAGAAACTGGAGCATAGGTAGGCACAGGGAACTGTCCAAATTACACCTGCAGGGAGGGTGAGACAGAGTAGAGAGAGGTGTGTGTGAAGGATGGATGGTGCATTAAATCATGGGAGAGGAGGATGGGACATGAGCCTGAGAGTGTCCACAGGTCAGATCTTGAAAGAGCTTCACATCCATGCTCAGGAGATTAAACTTTATGCTGGAAATAATGGGGAGACATGGGGGAGTCTTAAGCCATAGGAAGGCTTTAAGATTATTATAAGCAGAGGATTGATTGTATTTACAGTGCGGAGAGTGGATTGGAAGGAAGCAAAGATAAATATAGGGAAACTAGTAAAGATAGGTACACTGATCCAGATTAGAAATGACAATGAACAGATCCGCTGAAGAGGCAAATGGAAAAAGAAAAAACGTGGATCGATTCAAGGAGGCAAGCAAGGTATGGATTTGCAGTTAGTTGATTGGTTACTGTGTTGCTGTATTTTGCTATTTGCTGTTCACATTCATGGGAAATCCAATACTTCTTACTAAGGTCTCCATTCACCAATATGTCCAAGAAACCTTAGCATCCTCATGCTTCTCTCCTTGAAGCTGGAGGACTTGGTAACATGGCAGAAAGCTGGGTCATCTGAGCTGGCAGGATCTATTATGCCACTGCTGCTACCTCTAAGTGCTAGACACCTTGGGATTATAGATAAAAACTAGTCAAGAATCCTAGTTAAGAAAAATTGTCCTGTCTCCCTGGCTGCAGCTACTGTCACCTTTATGTGATCCGCTATTGTGTCCAAAGCAATGTGAGCTTTCATTCTGTTCTCTCAGCCATTAGTATAAAGCACTGCTGAAGCTACAGTGACCTTTTTTTTTTTTTTTTTTTTTTTTTTTTTTTTTTTTTTTTAGTATTTTACCAGCACCAGTGGGCTATTTTCTCAGCTAAAAATGCAAATGGGCCTGAAAAAAAATTGACCTGGGCTCACAACATCAAATCTATTTCGATTCCATCACATCTTTTCCTCAGATTGTATGAATGTTCCACAAACTATGATGGAACAGTTTCCACTCTGCCATCTCATGAAGCCAGAGCAACCATGAGGTGATGATTTGTATGCAAGTGGTACTTATTAAGAAAGTATGGGGAGGGCCGGGCGCGGTGGCTCAAGCCTGTAATCCCAGCACTTTGGGAGGCCGAGACGGGCGGATCACGAGGTCAGGAGATCGAGACCATCCTGGCTAACACGGTGAAACCCCGTCTCTACTAAAAAATACAAAAAACTAGCCGGGGTGGTGGCGGGCGCCTGTAGTCCCAGCTACTCGGGAGGCTGAGGCAGGAGAATGGCGTAAACCCGGGAGGCGGAGCTTGCAGTGAGCCGAGATCGCGCCACTGCACTCCAGCCTGGGTGACAGAGCCAGACTCCGTCTCAAAAAAAAAAAAAAAAAAAAAAAAAAAAAGAAAGTATGGGGAAAAGAAAATTATAAGATTAGAGTGGGGAAGCAGAAGAAGCCGAACAAGGGTGTTGTTTCAGGCAAAAACCCCATCTCAGCCTGATGCTACAGGGAACTCTGGAGTAGAAGTTACACCCCATAGTTTACCCGGACTCAAGGCAAAGGAGCTGGGCTTTTAGGACTTGTGTACTCACTGGCCAAGGGCCACGCCAGGGGATGTACCCAGACACTTCCAGATTTCTGCTAGTAATGTGGGCAGACAGGCTTCAGTAGTCCAAGGACAGTGCTGAAATGAAGGTCACAGGTATGCACCATAGGGCTAGAACCCACAGAGACTGAGGAACAGGCACATAGAGAGAGTGGGAGGGGCCAGAGCAATAAAAGGAGGTGCGCCATACCTGGTCTTAAGCACAAAATGGCCCACCCCACAGTCTTCTAGTCTCATAATGCTTTTATTATACGTGCCTTATTGCCTTCATTGGCACTGGAAATTCTGTCATATTTATTTATTTATTTTTACCCAATCACATTCTAAAGTTTTAAACTTGAGGGAAGAAGGTGATGGACTTTTGATTCATCAAATCCCGAAAACCCTGAACTCCTTATGCAAATAACTCCTTTTGCCTATAACTTTCAATCTTTACATTTCAATAGTGTCTTTCTCATATACATCCAATATTGAAGTTCCCACCTCATCAGAACTCCAGTTACCATTGCATTTAGAGGAAGAGAAGAGTGTAGAATGACACTCATCTTATGGGTCCCAGAGCACTGATTTCTCTTTGCTCACAGCAACCAAGGAGCAGACTCATAGGTCTGAGCTCCTTGTAGGCACTTTCCCTGGTTTATACAGGAAAGAAACCAACGCATTGGGCAAAACTCCTGGACTCCCTGCAGAACAGGAAAAAGTTATTAGAGAACCACAGAAAGAACCTTGGACCCAGGCTCCTTTTCTGAAACTGAGGATGTAAAGGAAAGCAGGGTAGTATATCTGTTGCCCTAAGGTACACGGTTCCTACAGTTACAGAGTAATTAGACCTGGAACATGAGGTCGTCTGATTATTACCCTCTAGTTACAAAGAAAGACACTAATTTCCATAAAAATCTTTGAGACTTCTAAAATTGATTTCCGTTTGCCTCACAAATATTGTCCAAATATACGGAGCTACTCTATGCTGTTTGTAGTTAGTTGTCAATCAACCTATGAATGTTTACTATTCTCATAAGCCATAAAGTAATTCATATAATTATTCTTTCAAGAAAACTTGAGGCAAAATACCAGCACATATACCAATGAGTACAACGACAACAAAAACACATCTTTCTGGCTGTAGAATATCAGCATGTCTGGCTGTAGAATATCAGCATGTCTGGCTGTAGAATATCAGCATGTCCAACACCCCAGCTCAGGGACCAGACTCCACTCCCAGCTTCTATTCTCAGCATTCCCAGTTCCAAGACTGCTTAGCTCTGTGGTCCTTGGACAAGTTATTTAATCTTTCTAACAATTTTCTCCTCTGTACAATAAAGATAACATTAGGATTTTCCTTACAGGTTTGCTCATGGGTAAAAGTTCATAATGTATGTAAAGTCTTCAGCACAATTATCTGGAATGTAAGTATTCTAATAATGGTAGTTATTATCATTAACTTTTCCACATATTTTCCATCGTTAATTCATAATTCACACACCCAAAATTCATCATTTTAAAATGTACTATTCATTGATTTTTAGCGTTTTCACAAAACTGTGCCACTATCAACCCTATCTAATTCCAGAACATCATCACCCACAAAAGAACCCTCAGGCTCTTTATTAGTCACTCTCCATTCTCCCCTCCCCAGCCCTGACAACTATTTACTTTCTGCTCCTGCTAGATTTTTTTATATAAATGAAATTATATAACACATGGCCTTTTGTGTCTGACTTATTTTAGGTATCATTATGTTCTTAAGTGTCATCCATGTAGGAGCATGTCACCACTTCATTCTGTTTTATGGCCAAAAATTATTCAGTTACATGGATATACTAGATTTTGTTTATTCACTCATCAATGGATGGGCATTTAAGTTATTTCTACTTTTTGGCTATTATGAACAAGGTACTAATGAACATTTCTGTACAACTTTTTGTATGAATATATATTTTCAATTTTCTTGGGTAGATGCCTTGGAGTGGAATTGTTGGTCATATGGTAATTCCACACTTAACATTTTGAGACACTGCTTAACTGTCTAAAACATCAGCACCATTTAACATTTTCACCAGCAATGTACAAGGGTTCCAATTTCTCCATATCCTCTTCGACACTTATGATTACCTGTTCTTTCAATTGTAGCCATTCTAGGGGATGTAAAGTGGTATCAAATTATGGTCTTAATTTGCATTTTCCTAATGATTAATGATGTTAAGCATCTTTTCCTGCCTTCGTTGTTAATTTTTATACCTTCTTTAGAAAAATGTCTATTCAGAACCTTTGCCCTTTTTAATTAGGTTTGCTTGTCTTTTTGTTGTAGAGTTATAAGAATTTCACACAATTGTATTGGGTTTTTAAAAAATGAGCCAGTTGTCATTCCAGAAGCTGCAGACATAAAGATGAAAGTATAAGTAAATTCCTGTTGCATTAACTTACATACTAGTGAAGGTGTAGATAACCAAAAAAAAAAAAAAAAAGCAAACAAGTAAATGAACAAGAAAAATGTCTGAGAACAATAAATGCAATAAGGGAAAATCTGAGGGATATATCAGTGACAAATGCAATAAGGGAAAATCTGAGGGATATATCAGTGACATGCAGTGAGAACAACACGAGATATGGTAATCAGAAGAGAATATACTTTAACTTCAGATCTATAGCAATAAAAAGAAACAGCCACAATAAGCTAAGCTTTCTCTTGAAATTATGTACCAGGATTTCAGCAGCATGAGAAAAAAGGGAATTTTTATTTTAAAATAAAGTGTAACCACTGTCAAAAGAGCCCGTTTTAGCTTAGTAATGTCACTGATGGAGTTTTTGGCCAACTTGGTCCTGAAATCTGCAATTACAGGAAAATATGTAATCTTCAATAAAAATTTCTTTCACAAGTTATTCAGGTAGGCAAATTTTGTCTTGATGTATTTTTGAAAAAAAATTGGACCTCTTGAATTCAAGGTTTATACAGTGTTATTTTTTAGCATTTTACCGAGTTAGTACATATTTACTAAGTACATACAATTCAAGCCTTGTCCTCACCAGTAATGAGGCCAAAGAACAAGGCATAATGTTAAATTATCCTCTTCATTAAGACAACAAATGGCAAGGAAAAAATTAGGCATTCAACAATGTCAGAGATAAGTTTTATGTTCCTAATATTGAACTTTCTTTGAAATCATTTTCCAAAGCAAATCCATAAAATATGAGGTGACCGTGTTTCCTATTTGCAAACAATGCATAAAACATAAAGTAACAAGCACAATATTCACATTTTAAAAATGCAATTTGGAAAGTAGTGCTCCCTTGCTTGTTTTGAAACCAGCTGCCAGAGGATATGAATAACAAGATCAGAAAAATCCAATAAATGGTAAGTGTGCTTGTGGGTAATTTTCCCTTCTTTTGGGTGCAGTTCTACTTAGATGAAGGACAGATACCTGAAACCAATGCATACATTTCACTGGAATATAAGCCAAAAAATGGTCCTCCGTTCAGAAATTCAATATAATGAAATGTGAACTATTCAACCGAACATTCAGCAACACCTTATTATGAAGGCCAGTGCTTCTGCTAAATTAAGAGCAGAAATTCAAAACTAGAAGTTAACACAAATGTCTTAGGAATAACTAAAATATGAAAAGTACCATCCATTATTAGGATCCATTAAACACTGAATTCTTAAACTACTATTTATTGGATACTTACCTTGTACCATATACCATCTGTAGGTGCTGGGGCACAAAAATTAGCAAGAAATGACACCCTTCTCTTAGCAAGTTTACATTCTAGCAGAAGATTCAGATAATGAACAAATAGATAAACATGAAACTGTGGAATGTAATAAATGATACATTTATTACACTCATTCATTATGCATAATGATAGGAGGGATTGAGTGGGGGCAACATTAAATAAGGTTATTAGAAAATATCTGCATGAGATTGTAGAAATATGACTTGAGATTTGAAAGACTATGCTTGAAACAAATCTTTTATGTTGTGTTTTTTATATTCTACATGTGTTGTTTAACACTCATTGTGGTGATTAAAGAATAAAGTCCAGCTTGTGTTGTTTTTCCCTATTTTTCTATCACTATCATTAGTATTATGCCTACCAACAAAGGCTTTGGTATTTGTGGGGAAGACAGCAGATAGGAGGCAGAAATAGCTTGCAGCTCCCACTTGGACAGACAAATCCATGTGTGGAACATCACATCGTGAATTTTTGCTCCAAAAACTGCCACAGGAACATACCAGGAAAGCTGAGAGAATCCACAGACCCTTTGAAGGAACTGGATGGCCACTGCAGGTTCCCTGAGATGCTGAAAAACTGTGAGTTTGTTTGCTTTCTCACTGGGGAGACTGGTGTTCTGGAGCAATTTCTCAGCCTTGGTCACCAGCTGCCTGGAAGTAGACTGGGTGCTGTTGCAGGGGACCAGTGGAAGTGAGACTGGCTTTTAGGATTCCAGGTCGTGTGGGAGAAGGTGAGGCCTATGACTGCTGGCTTTTCCCCACTTCCCTTGCAACCTGTATGACTCAGCAGACACAACCGTAATCCCCTGGGAACATAACTCCATTGGCCTAAGAACAACACTCCCATCTGCCACAGCAGCTGCAGCAACCTTGCCCAAGGAGAAGCTGCGCTCAGACATGCCTATCCCTGCCCAAACCTGGTGGTATTTCTGCACCTGCCCTGGTTGCCAAAGACAAAGGATACAATCTCTTGGGAACTCTATGACCCTGTCCACCACTTGAGAAACCTGAATACTTAACCAGGGGACCCTAGGGAAAGTTTGCTTCCTCCCTATAGTAGGGCAGCTGATGCACTCTTAAAAGCGCCACCTCCTGGCTGGAGGCCATCTAACATAAAACCAGTGCACTAAACAAAAACACAACCAGGGACTCTCACAGAGTCCACTTCACTCCCCTGCTATCTCCACCAAAGCAGGTGCTGGTATCCATGGCTGAAATACCTGAAGACAGATCACATCACAGACTCTGCAGACACTCCCCAGTACTAGCCTGGAGTCTGGTAGCTCTGCAGGTGACTAAACCCAGAAAAGCAAAAACAACCACTGCAGTTTGGCTCTTAGGAAGCCCCATCTCTAGGGGAAGGGGTAAAGCACCACATCAAGGGAGCACCCTATGGGACAAAAGAATCTCAACAGCAGCCCTTGAGTCCCAGATCTTCCCTCTGACATAGTCTACCAAAATGAGAATGAACCAGAAAAACAATTCTGTTAATATAACAAAACAAGGTTTTTCTTATACTGCCAAAAGATCACAGCAGCTCAATAACAATGGATCCAAACCAAGATGAAAACTCTAAATTGCCAGAAAAAGAATTCAGGTTGATTATTAAGCTAATAAGGAGACAACAGAGAAAGGTGAAGTTCGACTTAAAGTAATCAAAAACATGATACAGGATATGAAAGAAAAAATATTCAGTGAAATAGCATAAATAAAGGGCAATCACAACTTCTGGAAATAAAAAACACACTTAGAGAAATGCTAAATGATGCACTGGTATGTCTCAGCAATACAATCAAACAAGAAGAAAGAACTTCAGAGCTCAAAGACAAGGTTTTTAATTAACCCAATGCATCAAAGACAAAGAAAAATAATTGTAAAAAAATTAACAAAGCCACCAGAAGTGTGGGACTAGATTAAGCCTCCAATCCTGAGAATAATTGCTGTTCTCAAGGAAAAAGAGAACTCTAAAAATGTGGAAAACATAATTGAAAGAATAATCAAGGGAAATTTCCCTGGCCTTTCCAGAAACCTAGACATTTGAATACAAGAAGCTTAAAGAACACCTGGGAAATTCGTCACAAGAAGATTATAGTGTAGGAACATAGTCATCAGGATAGATAAGTCAAGATGAAGGAAAGAATCTTAATATCCGTAAGGCAAAAGCATCAGGTAACCTATAAAGAAAAACATATCAGATAAATAGTAGATTTCTCAGCAGAAGCTCTACAAGCTAGAATGGATTGGAGTCTTATTTTTAGCATCCTTAAACAAAACAGTTATCAGCCAAGAATTTTGTATCTAGCAAAACTAAGCTTCATAGATGAAGGAGAGATACAGTCTTTTCCAGGCAAGCAAATCCTGAGAGAATTTGTTACTACTAAACCAACCTTACAAGAACTACTAAAATGAGCTCTAAATCTTGAAACAAATCTGCAAAATACAGCAAAATACAACCTTCTTAAAGCATAAATTCCATAGGACCTATATAACAATAACACAATAAAAAAAACCCAAAGTATTCAGAGAATAAATAGCATGATGAATAGAACAGGACCTCACATCTCAATATTAACGTAGAATGTAAATGGCCTAAATGTTCCATTTAAAATATACAGAATGACAGAATGGATAAGAACTCACCAACCAAGTTTCTGCTGTCTTCAAGAGACTTACCTAATACACAAAGACTCACATAAACTTAAGGTAAAGGGGTGGAAAAAGATATTCCATGCAAACAGACACCAAAAGTGAGCAGGAGTAACTATTCTTATATCAGACAGACTTTAAAGCAACAGCTTTAAAAAAAAAAAAAAAAAGACAAAGAAGGACACTATACAATGATAAAAGAACTAGTCCAACTGGAAAATATCACAATCCTAAATATATATGCACCTAACACTGAAGTTCCCAAATGTATAAAACAATTACTACTGGATTTAAGAATGAGATAGGTACCAACACAATAATTGTTGGGGACTGTAATACTCCAGTGACAGAACTAGACAGCTCTTCAAGACAGAAAGTCAACAAAAAAACAAAGGACTTAAACCATACCCTACAACAAATGGACTTAACAGATATTAACAAAACATTCTACTCAACAACTGCAAAATATACATTCTATTCATCAACACATGGAATATTCAGATATTAACAAAACTTTCTACCCAACAACTGCAGAATATACATTCTATTCATCAGCTCATGGAATATTCTCCAAGATAGACCATATGATAGGCCACAAAACAAGTCTCAGTAAATTTAAGAGAATTGAAATTATATCAAGTAGTCTCTGAGACCAGAGTGGAATAAAATTGGCAATCAACTCTGAAACAAGCATTCAAAACCCTGCAAATACATAGAAGTTAAATATCCTGCCCCTGAATGATCCTTAGGTCAACAAAGAAATCAAGATGGAAATTGAAAAATTATTTAAACAGAATGATAATAGTGACACAACCTATCAAAACCTATGGGATACAGAAAGATGGTGCTAGGAGGAAAGTTCATAGCCTTAAATGCTTATGTTAAAAAGTCTGAAAGAGCACAAATAGGTAATCTAAGGTCACACCTCACAGAATGTGAGAAAAATGAACAAGAACAATCCAAACCCAAACTCAGTAGAAGAAATGAAATAATGAAAATTAGAGCAGAACTAAATGAAATTGAAACAAAAAAAAAAATACAAAAGATAAATGAAACAAAAAGCTGGTTCTTTGAAAAGATAAATAAAGTTGATAGACCATTAGCGAGATTAGCCAAGAAGAGAGAAGATCCAAATAAGCTCAATTAGAAATGAAATGGGAGATATTGCTACTGGTACCACAGAAATACAAAAGATCATTCAAGGCTACTATGAACACCTTTACGCACAAAAACTAGAAAAGCTAGAGGAGAAGGACAAATACCCGGAAATATGCAAACCACCTAGATTAAACCAGGAAGATACAGAAATTCAGAACAGATCAATAACAACCAGCGAGACTGAAATGGTAATAAAAAAAAAAAATTATCAACAGAAAAAAGTTCAGAACCAGATGGATTCACAGCTGAATTCTATCAGACATTCAAAGAGTTGGTACCCATCCTATTAACACTATTTCACAGGATAGAAAAAGAGGAAATCCTCCCTAACTCATTCTATGAAGCCAGCATCATCCTAATACCAAAACCCGGGAAGGACATAACAACAACAAAAAGGAAACTACAGACCAATATCCCTGATGAACACAGCTGCAAAAATCATCAACAAAATACTAACTAACGGAATCCAATAGCATATCAAAACCAATCCACCCTGATCAAGTGGGTTTCATACTAGGGATGCAGGGATGGTTTAACAACCACAAGTCAATAAATATGAACACCACATAAACAGAATTTAAAAATAATATAATCATCCCAATAGATGCAGAAAAAGCACTTGACAAAATCCAGCCTCCTTTTATGATTAAAATCCTCAACAAGATCAGCATAGAAGAGACATACCTTGATGTAATAAAAGCCATCTATGACAAACCGACAGCCAACATAATACTCAAAGGGGAAAAGTGGAAAGCACTTCCCCTGAAAACTGGAATAAGACAAGGATGCTGATTCTCACCACTTCTATTCAATATAGTACTGGAAGTCCTAGCCAGAGCAGTCAGACAAGAGAAGGAAACAAAGGGCATCAAAATCAGTAAAGAGGAAATCAAACTGTTGCTGTTTGCTGATGATACAGTTGTACACCTAAAAAACCCTAAACACTCCCCCCAAAAGCTCCTAGAACTGGTAAATGAATTCAGCAATGTTTCAAGATACAAAATTAATGTACACAAATCAGTAGCTCTCCTATACACCAACAGAGGCGAAGCTGAGAATCAAATCAGGAACTCAACCCCTTTTACAATAGCTGCAAAAAAAAAAAAAAAAAAAAAAATTGGGAATATACCTAACCAAGGAGATGAAAGGTCTGTATAAGGAAAGCTACAAACCACTGCTGAAAGAAATTATAGATACAAAAAGAAGTGGAAATACATCCCATGCTCATGGATGGTTAGAATCAGTATTGTGAAAATGACAATACTTCCTAAAGCAATCTACAAATTCAATGCAATTGCCATCCAAATACCACCATCATTCTTCACAAAACCAGAAATGAATTCCTACAATTCATATGGCACCAAAAAAAAAAAGCCTACGTAGCTAAAGTAAGACTAAGCAAAAGGAACAAATCATCACATTATCTGACTTCAAACTATACTATAAAATCATAGTCACCAAAACAGCATGATACTGGTAAAAAAAAAAAAAAAAAAAAAAAAAAAAGGCACATAGACCAACGGCACAGAATAGAGAACCTGGAAATAAACCCAAATGTTTACAGCCAACTGATCTTAGACAAAGTAAACAAAAACATAAAGTGGGGAAAGAACACCATATTCAACAAATGGTGCTGGGATAATTGGCTAGCCACATGTAGAAAAATAACACTGGATCCTCATCTCTCACCTTATACAAAAATCAACTGAAGATGGATCAAAGGCTTAAATCTAAGACGACCTGAAAACATAAATATTCTAGAAGACAACAGTGGAAAACCCCTTCTTGACATTGGCTTAGGCAAAGACATCATGACTAAGAACACAAGGGCAAATGCAACAAAAACAAAGATAAATAGATGGGACTTCATTAAACTAAAATGTGTCTGCACAACAAAAGAAATTACCAGCAGAGTTAACAGACACCCCACAGAGTAGGAGAATATCTTCACAATTTACACATTTGACAAAGGACTGATGTCCAAAATCTACAAATAACTCAAACAAATCCTCAAGAAAAAAACAAACAATCCCATTAAAAAGTGGCTAAGGATATGAATAGACAATCTCAAAAGCAGATGTACAAATGGCCGACAAGCATATGGAAAAATGCTCAGTATCACTAATTATCAGGGAAATGCAAATCAAAACCACCTCACTCCTGCAAGAATGGCCATAATAAAAAAATAATAGATGTTGGATGTGGTGAAAAGGGAACACTTTCACCCTGTTGGTGGGAATGTAAGCAAGTACAATGAGTATGGAAAACAGTGTGGAGATTCCTTAGATAACCAAAGTAAATCTACCATCTGATCCAGCAATCAGATAAGGTATCTACCTAGAGGAAAAGACATCATTATACAAAAAAAGATACTTACACATGCATGTTTATAGCAGCACAATTTGCAATTGACAAAATATGGAATCCACTCAAATGCCCATCAGTCAATGAGTGGATAAAGAAAATGTGATATATATAGATATATAGATATATATAGATATATAGATATTTATAGATATATAGTATATATGTGATATGTATATATGTATACACCATAAAATACCATTCAGCCGTGAAAAAGAAATGAAATAATGGCATTTTCAGCAACCTAGATGGAACTGGAGGCTATTATTCTGAGTGAAGTAATTCAGGAACGAAAAACCAAACATCATATGTTCTCACTCATAAGTGGGAGCTAAGCTACGAGGATGCAAAGGCACAAGAATGATACAATGGACTTCGGGGACTTGGAGGAAAAAGTGGGAGGGTTTGAGGAATAAAAGACTGCCCATCAGGTACAGTGTACACTGCCTGGGTGATGAGTGCACCAAAATCTCAGAAATCACCACTAAGAAATTTATTTATGTAACCAAATACCACCTGTTCCCCCAAAACCTATTGAAATAAGAGTAAAAAAATTTTTTAAAGAAGGCTTGGAAACAATTACTATTCTTGGAGAACATTAGCATATTGAAACAATTTCTGTATTTGATTATGTTTAATATTTTACAAAAAAGTACTGTATTGTAACCAATATTGTCTTGTTCTGATGCTTAAAGAATTTGTTTGCTTACATTCTGTGTCAGTCAGCTAATGCCACAAAAGTGTTGCATAATAAACCATCCCAAATCTCAGTATTTAAAACAATCATTTATTCTAATTCATATAACTGTGGGTAGACTGATCAACGGATGGTTCAAATGGGCTTGGCTCAAAGCTATGTAGTAGATACAGCTCTAACCCATATTTCTCATCCTTCTTAAACCAGTGTCTTCTTGAGGCAGGTTTTTTTCACGTAGAAATGTAGAATCATAAGGGATCAATTTCTAACATGATGTACGTGTCAAGCCTTTGCTTGTGTCACTCATACTAACATCCTATGGTGGAAAGCAAGTCTCATGGCCAAGCCCAACAGAATAATTCCTCCTTTGTAGGGAAAAGGAGGAAGTAAATATTTGCCAAACAATGAACTAATCTACCACACCTTCCAGTTACCAACTAAAATATGGCACATCTAGTATATTCCAGACATTGTGTTTTGTACTGTAGGGCGTGAAAAAATAAATTGGAGCCACATTTTACGGGCAAAGACGTGAAGAAACATTTAGTTCTGCTTAGTGGCATCAATAACTCAAAGGAGCGTGAAAGTAGTGCATTTTCAAAGAATCACGTTAAAGGTTTCAGACATTCAGGAAAGGAGGAAATTGCAGGCACATTCCTCATCGTACATTGTATTTCGAATACAAATCTTCTTATGTTGAAAAATTATATACCTCCTATTACTCATGTCTACAAATAAAAATCGTCTCCCAACAAACTCACACATCTATGACACATTCTATTGAATGTTGAGTTGAGCATGTATTATAATTTTCTGTGTTTATAAAAGATGCTTTCAGTGCCCAATGCATATCCCCTTGGCATTCACCTTCCTGTAATGATCAGGTTGGTGTATTACTTTCAATGGCAAAAACTGCAATTACTTTTGCCCCAACATAACACGAGTGACTTCTTACTACAAGAACCTGCAGTCCTCTGTCTGAAGGTTGGCCTGTGCATGTGACTGGCCAGAAGAGCCACGGAGTTAAAAACCCCAGGAGGTGCCCTCAACCAGTGATAGAATAATACCTTCATTTCTCACCTTTTGGTTCATTTAAAGTTCCCCAGCATGATGGAGTTCTAGTCACCCGCAGTGGCACTCTGTTTATGAGCACACCCTCTATTGGCTGTCCTCCTTTCCCTGTCTCTCTTCCTTAGGCCCCTACCAGTGTGCTTTGTTGGATCACCTCCCACATAAATTGTCACTTGCACTGAGATCCTTGTCTCAGAATCTGCTTCTGAGTAGTCCAAATTAAGATCATGAAACAAACTGAAATAACTCAAATTGATGGTGTTAGGATCTATATATTGAAGGTAGACACATCAGAACAAAAGAAAAAAAAAAAGAAAAAGCCTTGAGGCATGTGACTTCATATCTGGCTTGATGCTTTTCTTCTGGGCTTAGTTTCTGTAATGAAAAGCAGAAGCTTCTATCTCTATAGAGCACATCATATGCCTTATCAAGCAATGCACTTCAAGGTAAATTTGCATCACCCAAAAGTTTATATGCACCCAGCTGAAGAGATTGGAGACAAATTCTTATGTAAACAGTTCATTATTCATGAGGAACTGACCAAATCAGAATCGTGCATCTACATTTAGTGAAAATTTACTACGTAAAAGACACTATTCTACTGTTTCGAGAGTAAACATTAGATTGAGGCCTGGTTCTTTTCCTTTATGTATTTATAATCCAGTTACAAGTCAGGCATGGTAGAAATTAATGGCAAATGCCAGGCCCGTTGGCTCACACCTGTAATCCCAGCACTTTGGGAGGCTGAGGCGGGCAGATCACGAGGTCAGGAGATCGAGACCATCCTGGCTAACACGGTGAAACCCCGTCTCTACCAAAAATACAAAAAAATTAGCCGGGTGTGGTGGCGGACGCCTGTAGTCCCAGCTACTCGGGAGTCTGAGGCAGGAGAATGGCGTGAACCCGGGAGGCAGAGGTTGCAGTGAGCGGAGATCACGCCACTGCACTCCAGCCTGGGGGACAAAGGGAGACTCCATGTCAAAAAAAAAAAAAAAAAAAGAGAGAGAGAGAGAGAAATTAATAACAAATGACTTATAAACCTATAATATAAACTACGACAAATTCCATATTTGAGGAGTAAGCAAATTTTTCTCTATATGCCCCAACCATGCCCCAACCACACCCCAGAAGGGAGTTGCTAAAAAGATACTCTCAAATAAATAACCAAATGTAGGTTAAAATGGATTTTTAAAAGGAGAGAAAAAACACTGCTGAAAATGTAAACTGTAGTTTAAAATAAATAAACAAATGTGTAGTTTAATATTGATTCTTTTGTCAGTAAAAGACCCTTTTTATATATGTGGTTTGTTTCCCTGAATCCAACTTTGTGAGATCTGGATTGGGCAAATTTAACTAGGGAAACAGAATTAGAGATACTTTATTTAGGGTCAGGAAATTGGTTGTACAGGGGCTGGAGGAATGAAGAGGCCAAAGAGAAAAACAGTAGTCAGCCAGGCAATAGGAGGAGGTCTGCTGCAGCTCCCCTGGGCTGCAGAGACCCACGGCAGCTGAGCTGGTTTGGGGGTGACAGCAGGAGCCATGGATAAGAGGTGAGCTCTCTTTCTTTTTTCCCACCCTCCATTCTCACAACATGACTCCCATTGGCCGAACCCAAAGAGAAGGTGCTATCCTTAGAGGTAAGGGCGGCTCCCTGCCTTTGGAACTGAACTAGGGCAAGGGTGAGGAAGGGAATGGAGGACAACCCAGTCTGGGACTGGCACATCTGGACTTTTATAGGTTTTCTCTGCAAATAGAAAATGATGTTCACTCCTCCCATGAAATAAAACAAACAAACAAACCAAAAAACAAAGAGGTCCAAGATCCTGAGATGAGTGCTGTGACATCAATAAGTAAAAGCTTAAAAAACAGCATTCCATTATCTGAAATTCACATTGCAGCTAATCAGCAAACCAAAATAATACTTACTCTTCCTGATATAAATTTTTTTTGAGAATTAAAAGATTTCTTAATTTTAATTGAATGTTATACGTCACTGTGTCTGATATAGATAATTATATGCCTTTCTGGAATTTAGCTTTCATTTTAATATTGAATAAAATTGTGGAGAAATATGAAATATTATGTTACCACCCCCCCCCATACACACATCTACTGAATTAAGTTGGATCATTTTGGGGAGAGGTTTGAAAATTTTAGTCACCTTATTATTATTATTATTATTATTTTGTAAATTGGTCAGATCTCTTTCTTTCATCTACAGCCATACCATGCTGAACACACTCAACCTCATCTGGCATAAAATTCTAAAAACATGTTTTTCACTTTCAAACCCTTTCAAGTCTGCATGTCTTGGTGTTTTGATAATTTTTTTTCTCTTATCTAAGAAGGTCTCACTGTGTCACTCAGGCTGGAGTGCAATGGCACAGTCATGGCTCACTGCAACCTCAACTTCTTGGGCTCAAGTGACCCTCCCACCTCAGTCTCCTGAGTAGCTGGGACGACTGGCATGTGCCACCATGTCTAGCTAATTTTTATTTTATTTTTTGTAGAAACAGGGGTCTCACAGTGTTGCCCAAGCTGGTCTCAAACTCCTGGCCTCAAGCAATCCTCTCTCCTTGCCCTCCCAAAGTTCTGGGATTATAATAATGAGCCACCACTCCAGGCCACTTTATGATTTGAGTAAAAGCTATATTATTGTTCCTGGATGCTGCCTTGTTCCCATTTAATCACTTCTCTTCTGGATTTTCTTTGGTTCAGTTCACTACACGTCAAACCTATGCAGAATGTATATTCCTTATCAATTCCCCTGCACATATCAGAATAATTATTTTTTCTCAACCTATAATAGAAATGCAAGGAGGCTATGGGGAGGGTGGTACTGAAGAAAAAAAAAAGTTATTTAAAAGAGGATCCAGAAACAGAAAATCAGTCACCAGTAATTGCTAGGTGGCTTTATAATAATCAACACTAGCTTTGTGCCTATGTAAGTTCTAATAGACTTTGTGTCATCAGTTATTATCAGCTCACTGCCTCTTCCCTTCTTTCCTTCCTCCCTCTTTTCCTTTTTTCTTCTCTTCCTCTCCTCCTCCCCTCCCTCCCTGTTTTTGTCTCCTTTCATCTTTTCCTTCCTTTCTTCTTTTCCTTCCTTCCTCCCTCCCTCCCTCCCTCCCTCCTTCCCTCCCTTCCTTTCTTCCTTCCTCTTTGCTTCTTCAATTTTCCATAAAAGATATGAGATCATAAATTTATGTTCTAGTTGGAGAAACGATCTTACACATATTCAAAAATTAGAGAACAATAGAACTTAAAGTGGCAATTATGCAATTATGCAACCAAGATAACTAAAGAGAACAAGAAAAGGAATGGCTGTGTGGGCAGCAGCCATCAGATTTCACTCACACCCTGGGATGAGAACTGAATCTTCAAGATTATGGAATGTGGGCATACAGGAAGGAAAGAGAGAGTAAGGCAGAGAGAAGGCTAGATCAGCCAAATTTCAGAAGGAGAAAAGAAGAGAAGAGGGGAGGGAAGGGGCAAAGAAGACAGGTGTGGTGAGACCCTTCTCCACTGATGCACCTTTGAGTCACTGTACCCTGGCGGTTTGTTTTTTTGTTTGTTTGTTTGTTTGTTTGTTTTGAGACAGAGTATCACTCTGTCACCCAGACTGGAGTGCAATACGTTGATCTCGGCTCACTGCAACCTCCGCCTCCCGGGTTCAAGCAATCCTCCTGCCTCACACTCCTGAGTAGCTGGGATTACAGTTACTTGCCACCATACCTGGATAATTTTTGTGCTTTTAATAGAGACAGGGTTTCATCATGTTGGTCAGGCTGGGCTCAAACTCCTGACCTCATGATCCGACTGCCTCGGCCTCCCGAAGTACTGAGTTTACAGGCGTGAGCCACTGCACCCAGCCAGCCTTGCTTTCATATCTACTAACAACCAGTCAGCATCTTCACCTGGCTTCATTAGCCAGTGGTCACCCAATGAAGCTTCATGATATTCAGGCTATCCAGCATGAAGAAAATATTATTCTTGCTTCTCTTTTCTGCAGTCTTCATAGTTTTATCACCAGCTTTCTTGCAAACACCTGCATGCAGAAGATGCAGGAACACACAATTTTATGGTTGACACAAAAATGTCCACTAAATTTGCACAGAATCAGATTTTCACATCGCTCAATCCAAAAAAAAAAATAGCAGGGAAATTTATCAAGAAAGCACCAGTTCAACTAGATGTCATTACCTGACCAGAAAGAAACTCCCTCTTTTGTTTTTAAAAGTTTTTATGCTTTTAATCATCATTATTATTTAAAAAGGGAGAAATACGTTTTGTTAATGTAGTAGACCTCCCCTGAACTTCACTAAAATATAAGTCTGATATGGCCTTTGAATGAAACTTTGTAGCATATTGGCTTTACCTTCTCAGCTTTTCTAGCTATTGTTTTTTGAGAATCATCATTAAAAAAGCTTTTACATTTTGTTCTGGAGGGGTACACCTGATTCTCATTGTCATTATTTTATGAAAAAGTATAGTATAGACTCAAGACTTTAACTGTGCAAGATTCCATTTGCACAAGGAAATCAGCAATTCTCAGTGATATCTCAAATTAAACTGGAGATTCCATCTCAATGTCTGTCTTGACTTAATAAACAAGCAAACACGTTGGCCCTATGCTTGGCACATTGTCCATTACATCATCATGTGTTGGCTCCTTTTGGACTAGAATTCTTTCAAAATCTTTCTGGATTGATGATGCTTTTTACTTTGTGTCTCAGCTAGCTGTATCTGTCTTACATCTTCTGCATATGACCTTTCAAAATCCAGTCTCCCTAGAACATTCCATGATGAGGCCTGAGGATCTTTGAAGATATTCACCTTTTCTCTTCCTTCTTAGTAGCATCTGTGGCTATTTAAGATAGGCTCATTTAAATAATATTTACTGTCATCTACTAAGTGCCAGGCATGTTTTCTTTATAAAACTTACAATTTAGTGATTATATGGTCAGAATATCAATTTTAAACTTTCATTACGAACAATCATGCATTGAGCCTGAGAAAGGAAATGTGCACATCATTGGAGAGGCTAAGCAGAACAAAGTCAAATTTCTAACCAGAATAAATGGATAATATAACATCAGAGAGAGGTGTGTATATATAATTTGTTGGAATGTTTAGACATGTACTAACAAAAATATGCAAAAAGCATAATGGTAAAAAGAAAGAAAAAGTGATCTTAGGCGTCAAGAAAGACTACACAGAAACAGAAATATTTATAATTTTAAAGTGGTATAGAAGGAAAGAGTTTCTCAGTTCCATTTATTAATTTAAATTAATCAATTTTGTAAGCGGCTAAAAATTACACATATTTATATATTTTCATGGACGAAATGTTTTGGAATATGTAAACATTGTAGAATGATGAAGTTGAACTGATCAATGTATGTATTACTTCACCTACTTATAAATTTTCTTGTGATAACACTTAAAATCTACTCACTCAGCAATTTTCAATAATGCAATACATTATTATTAACTATAGTCATCATATTGTACAATAGATGTCTCAAAATTATCTCTCCTATCTAACTGAAATTTTGTGGACTTTAACCAACATCTCCCCTAACCTCCCCACCCCAACCCCTAGTGACCACCATTTCACTCTCTATTTCTATTGATTTGACTTTTTTAGATTCCACACATATGATATCATGTGGTATTTGTCAGTCTGTGAATGGCTTATTTTGCTTAACATAATGCCCTTGAGGTTCATCCATGTTGTCACAAATGACAGAATTTCTTTCATTTTAAGGCTGAATAGTATTCCATTGTGTATATAAAACACAATTTCTAAGGTTGATTTCATATCTTGGCTTATTGTAAATAATGCTGCAATGAACATGGAAGTGCAGATATATCGTACACAAACTGATTTTATTGCCTTTGGATACATACCCTGTAGCAGAGTTGCTGGATTATATTTTCATTCTATTTTTGATTTTTTGAGGAATATGCATACTGTTTTCTATACTGGTTGTACCAATCTATAGTCCCACCCCATCTGCAAGAGTTCCTCTTTCTTCACATACTCTACAACACTTGTTTTCTATGGTCTTTTTGATAATAGCTATCCTACCAGGTGTGAAGTAATATCTCATTGTGGTTTTAATTTGAATTTTCTGATAACTGTCTTTGAAGATTTTTATATATCTATCATCCATTTGTATATCTTCTTTTGAGAAATGTCTATTCAAATCCTTTGCCCATTTTTAAATTGTTTTCTAGATATATTCTGAGTTCCTTATATATTTTGGATATTAACATCTTATCAGATGTATGGTTTGTGAATATTTTCTCCCATTGTAAAAGCTGTCTCTTTACTCCATTGATTGTTTCCTTGACTAAACAGAAGCTTTTAGGTTTGATGTAATCTCCTTTGTTTGTTTTTGCTTTTGATGCTGGTTCTTTTTGGTCATCCAAAAACTCGTTGCCCAGAACAATGTCATGGAGATTCCCCCCATGTTTGAGAAGTTTTACAGTTCCAAGTCTTACATTTAAGTTTTTAATCCATTTCCAGTTGATTTTTGTATGGTTTGAGATAAGGATCTAATTTCATTATTCTGCATGTGGGTATCCACTTGTCCCAACACCATTTCTTAAAGAAACTGTCCTTTCTCCATTGAGTGTTTTTGGCATCTTTTTGTTAAACCAGTTAAACATAATTGCATGGGTTTATTTCTGTACTCCCAACTCTGTTCCACTGGTCTTTCTGTCTGTTTTTATGCCAGCACCATTCTGTTTATTATTGCTGTGTAGAATATTTTGAAGTCAGATAGTATGATATATTCAGCTTTGCTCTTTCTGTTCAAGTATGTTTGGGCTAATTGGTGTGCTACCATACAAATTTTAAAATTGTTTTTTCTATTTCTGTGAGGAATATTATTGGTATTTTGCTAGGCATTGCATTGGATCAGTAGATTGCTCTGGGTAATATAGACATTCTAACAATATTAGTTATTTTATCTATTCTGTGAATAGTTTTTCAGAATAGCTTCACGTTTGTGTCTTCTTCAATTTATTTCATCAATGTTTTATAGTTTTCCTTGTGTAGGTCTTTCATGTCTTAGGTAAATTTTATTTAGTTTTGTAGTTTTTGGAAATGATAATGTTCTCTTGATTTCTTTTTTTGGATAGTTCATTGTTAGTGCACAAAAACTCTACTGATTTTTAGATTGATTTTCTATCTTGTGGCTTAACTGAATTTATCAGTTCTAACTGCTTTTTGTTGAAGTCTTTATAATTTTACATGTATAAATTTTGGTGTCTGAAAACAGGGATAATTTAATTTCTTCTTTTTAAATTTGGAGATATATATATATATATATATATATATATTTCTTTCTTCTTGCTTAATTGTTCTGACTGAACTTCCAGTGCTATGTTTACTAGAAGTGACGAGAGTGGGCATCCATGTCTCATTTCTGATCTTAAAGGAAGTTTTCAACTTTTCAGTGTTGAGTATGATGTTAGCTATCGGTTTGACATATATAGTATTTATGGTGTTGAAGTACATTCTTCTATATAGAACGAAGTACATTCTATATCTGATTTTCTGTGATTATTTTCATGAAAGTATGTTTGATTTCATCAAATGTTTTTCTTCATTTACATTCTGCAAATGTGGTATATCACATTTATAGATTTGTGTACATTGAACCATTCTTGAATCTCTGGGTAATCCCAGATTTATCATGGTGAATAGTCTTTTCAACTCACTGTTTAATTTGGTTTGCTAGTCTTTTGTCAAGGACTTTTTCTTCTATGTTCATCAGAGATATTGTAATTTTCTATTTTTGTATTATCCTTGTTTGGATTTGGTATCAATCAGATTAATGTTGGCCCCATAAAATGAGTTTGAAAGTAAAGTAATCCCTCTTCTTTAACTTTTTGAAAGAGTTAAGAACAACTTTTACTAATTTTTCTTTAAATGTATGGTAGAATTCAGCAGTGAAGTCATCAGGTCCTGGACTTTTTGTTCATAGTAGATATTTTGTTACTGACTTAATCTCCCTACTTGTTATTAATCTGTTTGTATATTCTATTTCTTCATGCTTCCGTTTTGGTAGGTTGTATTTCTAGAAATTTATCCATTTTTCTAGGTTGTACAATATGTTGGTGTATAATTGTTTATAGTAGTTTTTTATCATCCTTTATTTCTGTGATATTAGTTATGTTTCCTTTTTCATTTTTTATTTTATTTTAGTCTTCTGCCTCTTTTAGTCTAGCGAAAGCTTTACTTTATCTTTTCAAAAAACTAATTCTTTGTTTTACTTAACTCTTCTGTTGATTTTTTGTCTCTATTTTGTTTGTGCTCTGATCTTTATTTTTTCTTTTTTTATACTAACGTTGAGTTAAGTTTGTTCTTGTGTCTCTAGTTGCTTGAGGTGTAACTAGTTCCACCTCAAGGAAGTTTGTTCTTGTGTTTCTAGTTCCTTGAGGATTATTTGAAATATTTCTTCAATGTTGGTGTAAGTATTTCAAGCTATAAACTTTTTTTTCTTAGAAATGTTTTGGCTTCATGTTTTGTAAGTTTTGGTATGGTATATGCTCATTTTTGTCCATTTCAAGATATTTTAAATTTTTTCTTTTAATTTTTTTCTTTGACCCATTCATTGTTCAAAAGCAATTTGTTTAATTTCCATATATGTTTGAATTTCTAAAAAACTTTTTGATTATTGATTTCTAGTTTTATATCATTGTAGATGGAAAAGATGCCTGATATGATTTCAGTCTTCTTAATTTTTTAAGACTTGTTTTGTGGCCTAACATATGATCTAGTCTGAAAGATGTTCTGTGTCAACTTGAGAAGAACTCTGTTGCTGTTTTATAAAATATTATGTATATGTCTGTCATGTTTATTTGGTTTAAACTGTAGTTTAAGTCTTACGTTTCTTTATTGTTTTTCCTTTCTGGATTACCTGTGTGTTGCTGATGTGGGGATTTGAAGTCCCATGCTATTATTATTTAAAATGTTTGTAGTTACATAGTAGGTGTATATATTTGTGGGATACATGAGGTGTTTTGATACAGGCATGCATTGTGAAATAATCACATCATGAGGAATGGCATAATCATCTCTTAAGCATTTATCTTTTGTGTTGCAAACAATCCAATTGCACTATTTATTTTAAAATGTACAATTAAGTTATTATTGACTATAGTTACCCTACTGTGTTATCAAATTGTCAGTCTTATACATCCTAATTACTTTTTATACCCATTAAAAATCCCCATTTCTACCTCCCCCACCACCCTCAGGTCCCCACTACCCTTCTCAGCCTCTGGTAACCATTCTTCTACTCTCTATGTAGGGATACAGTAAGAGTGCTTCCTTCAGCATTTCTTGTAAGATGGGTCTGGTATTGATAAAAGTTCTGAGCTTTTGTTTGTCTGAGGAAGTCTTTATTTCTTCTTCATGTTTGAAGTATATTGTCACCAGATGTACTATTCTAAGGTAATTTTTAAAAAATATGTTATGCCGCTCTCTCCCGGCCTGTAAGGTTTCCACTGAAAAGTCTGCTGCCAGACATATTGGAACTCCATTGTATGTTATTTGTTTCTTTTCTCTTGCTTTTAGAATTTTGTTTTATTCCTTGGCCTTTGGGGGTTTGATTATTAAATGCCCTGAGGTAGTCTTCTTTGGGTTGAATCTTCTTGGTGTTCTATAATTTTCTTGTACTTGAAAATTGATATATTTCTCCCGGTTTGGGAAGTTATCTCTTATTATCACTTTGAATAAACTTTTTACCCCTATCTCTCTCTCTGTCTCCTCTTTAAGGTCAGTAACTCTCAGATTTGGTCCTTTGAGGCTATTTTCTAGATCCTATAGGTTTGCTTCCTTTTAAAAGTTTTTTTTTCTTTTGTCTCTCCTGACTGTGTATTTTCAAATTCTTTTCAAGCTCACTAGTTTTGTTTTACATGCTTGATCAAGTCTGCTATTAAAGGACTCTGATGCATTCTTCAGTATGCTAATTGCATTTCTCAGTTGCAGAATTTCTGCTTGATTCTTTTTAATTATTTTAATCTCTTTGTTAAATTTATATGATAGAATTCTGAATTTTTTCTGTGTTATCTTGAATTTGTTTGAGTTTCCTCAACATGGCTATTTTGAAGCCTTTGTCTGAAAGGTCACATATCTCTATCTCCAGGATTGGTCCCTGGTACCTTACTTAGTTCATTTGGTGAGGTTATGTTTTCCTGGATAGTGTTGACACCAGTAGGTGCTCTTTGGTGTCTGAGCATTGAAGAGGCAGGTATTTATTGTAATAGTCACTGTATTGGCTTATTTGTAGCCATCCATCTTGGGAAGGCTTTCCAGATATTTGAAAAAACTTGGATGTTGTGAACTAAGCTGAATCTGCTTTGGGGGGCACCCCAAGCCCAGTAAATTTGTGGTTCTTGGGGTCTTCTAGAGGTACTGCCTTGATGGTCTCAGAGAAGATGCAAGACATTTCTCTGGATTACCAGGCAGAGATTCTTGTTCTCTTCCTTTACTTTCTCCCAAACATACGGAGTCTCTCCTTATCTGTCTCTCTCTCTCTCTTATTCTCTCTCTCTCTCTCTCTCTCTCTCTCCTGAGCCACCTAAAGCTGGGGGTGGAGTGACACAAGCACTCTGGTGGCCATCACTACTATGACTTCACTGGGTCAGACCTAAAACCAGCACAGCACTGGATCTCACCCAAGGTCTGCTGTAAAAACTGCGTGGCGACTGCCTATGTTCACTAAAGACCCTGGCACTCTACAACCAGCAGGTGGCAAAGCCAACCAGGCCTTTATCTTTCACTTCAGGAAGGAGAGGTCCCCCAGCTCTTGGGTATGTCCAGAAGTGCCATCTAGGAGTCAGGAAGCTAGAGTCAAAAACTATAGAACTCCATCTGGTGTTCTACTGCATTGTGGCTGAGCTGGCACTCAAAAGAGAAGATATTGTCCTTCCCACTCTTCCTTCCCCTTTCCAAAGACAGAGAAGCCTCATCCCCCAGCCACTGCCAATCCAGGTAACTACTGCCAATATTCCCTTAAGATGCAAAAATCTCTTCAGTCAGTTTGTTGTGAATGATGCTTGGCCTGGGATTCACCCTTCAGGGCATTGGATTCTCCACTGGTCCCGGTCAGGTGCAGAAATGCCATTGAGCAGTCAAGTCCTGGAATAGGCAACCTCAAGATCCCATTTGGTGCTTATCCCCCTGTGGCTGTGCTGGTACCTAAGGTACAAGAAAAAGTCTCCTTTACTTTTCCCTCTGCTTTTCCCAAGAAGGAATTTTACCCTATAGCCACCACAGCTAATAATGTATTGAGTCTCATCTGAAGCCAGCAAGTCTCAGAGGTGCTCCCAAGACCCTCAGTGTAGTACCTGGGTATCACTGGTTATTCGGGACCCAAGGAGTCATCAGTTAGCAAGTGATGAAGGCTGCCTGGACTGGGTCCTTTCCATCATGACAGTGGATTCTCTTCTGGCCCAGGGTGTGCCTCAATATGTCTTCTGGAAGCTAGGCCATGGAGTGATGGTCTCATGACTCTGACCAGTGCCCTATCCTGCTGTGGCTGAGCTGGTATCCTAGATGCAAGATAAAGTCCTCCCCATTCTTCCCTCTCCTTTCCTTAAGCAGATAGCAGGGGTGTCTTCTGGAGCTGTGAGCTGTGCAGCCTGGGGTTTGGTGAGAGATGATGCTAGCACTCCATTGGCTGCCCCAGGAGATGTCTCAGTATGTCACATCTCCCGTCAGTCCACTGTCTCTGGGCCTAGTTCAATACCAAAACTCATCTAAGATTTGCAGTCCTTATGGCCTAGATGGCCTTTCAAGTTAATTTGGAGTCACACTGTGCTATAGCCCTCAGTGGCTATACATTTGCAGGCACTCAATTTTGTACTGCGGAGATTGGTAATTCTCTTCTGGCTAGGGCTGCTTTAAATGCTCCCTCCATGAGCAGGCATCAGTTGAGTTTTTTCTGGGTTTCCTTTCTTCTCTAACACGATATAAGTGAGTTCAATACCTCACAATTGCCACGTTCTCCCTCCCCCAGCACCCAGAGATGTTCTCAGCACCATGCTGCTGCTGCTGTGAATAGGAAGGGGTGGTGTCAGAGATTCAAATCTCTTTTTCCTATCTCTTCAGTGCATCTTTTAGCAATATAAAGTTAAAACCAGGTACTGTGAATGCTTACCTGATTTCTGGTTCTCATGAAGGTGTGTTTTTCTGTGTAGATAGTTGTTAACTTGGTGTCTTTGGATGGTGGGGAGGACACCGGTGGAGCTTTCTTTTCTCTCATCTTGTTCCACCTCCCCATGCTACTATTAAATTGCAGCCTATCTCTCCCTTCAGATATATTAATAATTGCTTCATGTATTTATGTTCTCCAATGTTGGGTACATATACACTTGTAATTGTTGTATCTTCTTCATGGATTGACCCCTTTATCATTATATTGTGACCTTTGTCTCTCTAAAAAACTTTTTTTGAGTTAAGCTCTATTGTTTTATATAAGTGCAGCTACCTCTGTTCTCTTTTGGTTTCTGTTTGCATGAGGTAACTTTTTTCATCCCTTCACTTTCAGTTTATGTGTGTCCTTAAAGTGAAGTGATTCTCTTGTAGGCAGCATATGGTTGTGCTTTCTTTTATTTTCTTTTACTTTTTTTCAGCCATTTAGCTGTTTTCTTGTTTAAAGATTTAATCCATTTACATTCATCATAATTATTGATAGGTCAAGACTTACTCCTGTCATTCTGATAATTATTTTCCGGTTGTTCTATATATCCTTCATTCCTCTTCTCTTGCTGTCTTCTCTTACAATTAGGTGATTCTCTCTCATATTGTTTTAAATAGGCTTGGCTTTGTGGTTAATATGAGGTTCCATAAAACATTTCGTAGTTACATTGGGCTATTTAAAAATGATAAGATCTTAAGTTTGATCATATTTGAAAAAATTTTTTTGAATTTTTTACTCCACAGCCCCCACACACATTGTTATGTTTTGGATATCAAAATTTACATTTTTTTTATTGTATAGACCTTAAGAAATGATTGTAGCTGTTATGATTAATAGTTTTTGTAACCCTTATAATGAATATGTGATTTACACACCAGCATTACAATACAAGTATTCTGAATTTAACTGTGTATTCTCATTTACCAGTGATTTTTATATGTTCATATGCTTTCATGTACCTAGTTAGTCTTCTTTTTTTTTCAAGTTGAGGATCTCTTGTTAGCATTTCTTGTAAAACAGTACTGGTGGTGATGAACTATTTTATCTTTCGTTTTTCTAGGAAGAAAGTCTTTACCTCTCCTTCATTTGTGAGAGTCAACTTTACTGAGTATAGTATTCATGGTTCACAGTATTCAGCACTTTGAACATATTATCCCGTTCTCCCTGGCTTATAAGGTTTCTGCTGAAAAATCTGCTGCTAGCCTTATTGAAACTCATATATATATGTTTATATATGTATATATGTTTATATATGTATATGTTTATATATGCATATATGTTTATGTGTATATGTTTATACATGCATATATGTTTATATATGTATATATGTATGTATGTTTATATGTGCATATGTTTGTATATTTGTGTATTTGTATATATGTATATATGTTTGTATATGTGTGTATATGTTCATATATATGTGTATATATGTTTGTTTATATATGTGTATAAATATGTTTATATGTGTATATATGTTTATACGTTTATGTTTATATGTTTATATATGTTTATATATGTTTTATATATGTTTATATATTTTATATGTTTATGTTTTTATATATGTTTATATATGTTTTATATGTGTTTATATATGTTTATATATGTGTTTATATATGTTTTTATATGTGTTTATATATGTTTATATGTTTTACCTATTTTTATATATATGTTTATATATATTTATGTTTATGGGTATACATATTTTTTTCTTGTGTCTTTCAGAATCCTGTGTTTGATTTTTGATTATTTCATTTAATATGTCTTGGCAAGCCAGGCGCGGTGGCTCACGCCTGTAATCCCAGCGCTTTGGGAGGCCGAGGCGGGCGGATCACAAGGTCAGGAGATCAAGACCACGGTGAAACCCCGTCTCTACTAAAAATACAAAAAATTAGCCGGGCGCGGTTGTGGGTGCCTGTAGTCCCAGCTACTTGGGAGGCTGAGGCAGGAGAATGGCGTGAACCC
Organism: Macaca nemestrina; assembly: GCF_043159975.1. Classification (NCBI taxonomy): domain Eukaryota; kingdom Metazoa; phylum Chordata; class Mammalia; order Primates; family Cercopithecidae; genus Macaca; species Macaca nemestrina. The sequence goes on from NC_092139.1 coordinate 46,185,078, forward strand.
GGGAGGCGGAGCTTGCAGTGAGCCGAGATCGCACCACTGCACTCCAGCCTGGGCGACAGAGCAAGACTCTGTCTCAAAAAAAAAAAAAAAAAGTATGTCTTGGCATAGTCTTGTTTGGATTGAATCTATTTGAGCTCTCTTTATCTGGATATTTATATATTTCTAAGACTTGGAAAGTATTTTGCTTTTATTTCTTTAAATAGCTTTCTACTTCTTTGTCTTTCTCTTCTCTTTCTTAAACTACTACAACTTGAGTATCTTCTCTTTTAATGTTGCCTTATAAATATCATAAGCTTTCTTCATTTATTTATATTGTTTTTATCTCCTCTGACTGCGTATTTTCAAATAACTTTTTTCTCCTCTGACTGCATATCTTCAAATAACTTTTTTATATTTACAAATTGTTCTGCTTGATCAATTCTGCTGTTGATGCTTTCAAGTTGCATTTTAATTTCATTCAATGTATTTTTCAGCTCCAGAATTTCTATTTCACTTTTTTAAAATCCTGTTGTGGTCATTTATTTTTTTCCTAATTTCATTGACTTGTTTCTCCAAATGCTTTTTAAGTTTGCCGAGCTTCCTTAAAAATAATTATTTTGAATTTTTTTTTCATCTGGAAGTTCACATATCTACATTTCTTCAAAGTCAGCCACTGAGAGATTATTGTGGTGTTTTTGGTGGTTGTGTGTATCCTTGCTTTTTCATGTTTCTTGCCTTATTTTGCTATCCTAAGTCCACAGGGATGATCTGGAACCTGGGATTGTGGGTGCTGGCCACATGACTAGGACTTCAGTAGGCGGCTCATCCCTGGGGTGAGCCTGGAGCTTTAGTCTCTGGGGACTCGCCTGGCACGGGGGCAGACCCAAAGTCTCAGGTCACTGGGGACAGCTGGGTACTGGGACTAGTCTAGGGCCTGGAGCCAGTGGGATGACTTGGTGGTAGGTTGAACACAGAGTCTGATACCATCAGGTAGTCCTGTAGCCTGAAGCTCTAGGATCTTGCTAGGTGTTGGAACAGGCTTGGAAGCTCAGTCTTCAGGGACTGGTCTGGAGTCTGGGTCCATGAAGGCCTGCCCAGTGCTGGGTTTTACTGTCATGGGCTCAGTAATTAGGCCTGAGTCAAAGTCTAATGTTCACTTCCTTTTGTTCTTCCATATGAAGATTTATATCTCCGTGATGTGATGCCTGAGGTTAGAGGAGGAGTGATACAGGTAATATATTTTCCTGTCTGCCCTCTTCAGTGCAGTTTTTTTCTTATTTCTGTGCTACATTCAGGTGCTGCAATCTATCATCTCGGTTGTTTAGCTCTTGTGCAGGTATTTTGTTGTGTAGGTGCTTGTTTAAATTGATGTTTCTATGGGGGGATGAATGGTAGAAAGTTCTATTCTGTCACCTTGCTTTTAAATTATATACACTTAGATTTAAATTATAAATTTTATATTCTAAATTATAATATATATTATATGCATTCAGATTCATCAATATTTGAGGTTTTCCCAAGAACAGAAGATGGGATCTCTTCTTACAGTTACAAAATTAAAATGCCTACTCAGGCAGTTTTCACAAAACAAAGTAGCACAATGCCTCAAAGAAAAACAAACATCATCTCTACTTCAACTCCCATAGAAAGTGCTGCTTATTTAAATTAGATATATTCCAGGTTCTACCCATTGAAACTTTAAAAAGTGTAGGAATCAGCCTTACTCAAAACATCTCTCTACATAAGAATAAGTTGGTGCCTACAAGTTTGCTGTAGAAAGAACATAACAAATTTGCTGTGTTTAGTTTCTGTTTAGTTTGTTCTTGTTTAGTTTTGAGGTTAGGAAGATAATAGTCCAGGCAGCAAGTAACAGCTTAATAAATATTATTTTTTATTCCTCCTGCTTTCTGAACTTGTTAGACTTGGGAGACTTGGGAAAGGTTCAAGTAGTGCCAGTAAATCTTTCTCTCTCTTTCTGCTCTGATCCTCCCCACAACACCTTCTTCCTACCGCTTCCCAAAAACAAAGTCCAGGAAACACAACCTCCAAAGTGTTTAGACATTCCTAGATTGCCAATACCACGTAAACCCATAATTTTCCCCATTAAGTGCAGTTGAATGTAATTTTTTATGTGATCTTTTAAGACTCTTGTTAGGTACTTTTCTTGTGGTAAGAAGACTTTGTTTCACTTAAGAATCCACTGAAGCAAGATTATTTATGGATAACCAAATCCAGCAATTCACACTCTAATTTATTAAAAACACTTGTTTCTATTAAAGAATCAACACTTGTTTAGAAATATAACTTTATTTTAACTTTATCAAGACTAGCACTGTGCTTTACTTTCCAGGTCATTTTTTTTTAAAGAAATTTCTTTTTTTTAATCACTTCACTAATACTCACCTGTAGCATAAGCAGTAATTGGCGAGAATGGAACATCTATACAGAGCCACAGAGCAGGATATTTGGTTAGGCTCACTAACTAATTCCTTCCTACCTACCAGCTTGATAATGGGCATGATTCAAAAGTTTGTTCCAGAAAAATTAAAAATGACTACTTTAAAGAGACCTTCAAGAAAGCTCCTAACTAGACAACATTAAATATTAAATCTGTGGGAACCAAGGTAGTAGTCTATATAAACTTAATTCTGCCATGTTCCTTGGCTCAATGTGGTGACTAAGAACTTGAGCTCTGGAACCAGATTGCCTGGTGTGAACCCAGACTACACTAATTATCAACATAGGACCCTGAATGAGTTATTTAACTTCTCTTTGTTTTGTTTTCCTTATGCAAAGATCTGATAATAACATACTTACAACATATTATTGTTATTTGGATTAAACAGGATAATGAATGTAAAGGACATAAAAGAGTGCTTGGCTTACAGTAAGCACTCAATAAATGCATGGTTCATTATTTCTACCCATTAATTACCCTCATTCTATCTCACCCTTGGGTTAAACGTCATTTACATGATTTTCTAATGACTATTTCCCAAGCATGTTATCATGCAAAATAGATCAAATGAGCTCTACGTAATGATTTAATTAATTAATCATTTGGGCTTTATTTAAATTAAGTCCCAGACATTTTCATCGAAGATATATTAATTTCTTTGGCCTATTTCCTATACTCTTGTGAACAAAGACTGGTTGAACAAAACACATCTTTTATACTTGTCCCAAATTATCCTGACTGCAGGCTCTTTGAAATGGCATCCCTGTCAGGCAATTCAGAGAGTTTTAAAAACAAACACACAAGCAAAACCCCAGCCGGGCCAGCTGTATTCTACATGATAATTAAGTGGAACTTGGATGAACTGATATTCAGTCAAGGTCACTTCTTGGCTTTAGCACTTTTGACATCTTTAAAGTCCATCTAACATTATAGCAGCTACTATTTAAACTGAAATGCAGTTTTCAAAACTAGGGAATCTAATCAAAATGAGTGAAAGCAGGAGAGAAACAATAGGTTTTCGTGCTTTGTGGGTGTGATCTTTTTTCTTTCCATTTTTGTTTTTCTTTTTGGTAGTGAATCCAAAACATTTATGATTTGCCAAGATTATGTACTTTGGAACTGGAAAAATAACACAATGTAACAGAAATCATGTTTGAATCCATGGACTATCTTCCATGATGACATTTTGGAAAGCAAAACAATGGATTTATTTCAAATTTTGTCCATTTAAAAAAAGTTAAAGGGAAAATTGTATCCCTTTAATTTTCTAGATTTTGTCCTTTGACTTACATCTTATTACATATAACAACTTTCAATTTAATAAGGCTTGTTGAAAAGCATTTTTTTCATAAAGATTTATCTTGAGGGAGACATGGAGAAAGCTAATTTCCATTTCTTTGTTTTTAAAATGAAAGATGTTTTAGTTCATATACCTTATTCAACCTTCCCACTGCATATACTATTTGGAGAATATGTTCTTTATTTCAAAACCATCCCCCTTGATTCAAGGTAGTTCCAAATAGTCCTATATGAAAGGGAGAGATTTAAATTTATGTGTGGGAAGAGTGTTAAGAGAAGAGTACAAAAAAAAAAATGGAATTTTTTGTGTGTATTAAAAGAACAAAAGGTGGGCAGTAGATGACAGGCTTCCATTCTAAAACATTAAAATAGTATTGTATTTTCTCCTCTTCTAAAGCACTGAGTCCTTAATTTCTTTAAAAATGACCCTAGAGCAAGGTCACTGAGGTCGTGGATCACATGTAGCCTACTGCATCTCAGATTGTCCAGTAGCTATCTTTGCATTATTTCGTCAAAGGAAAGCAAAATTTCTGGTTCACACTGCTCCTGCCCATTTGCTGATATGTTTTTTATCTAAAATTTAATACTAAATCCTCAGATTTCCTGAAAGGTGACTATCATCACTCTCTCTGATCACAGTTCAGTGTAGACCAGCCCAACCAGAGATTCTCTATGATGCCCATATTGATTAATTTATTCTTAGGAGATATCAAGAAACCATTTTTTTTCAGGAAGACAAAGTGTGATTATGCAGATCTCGTAGATAAAGGGATTGAGATCCACAGAAATTAAGTGGTATATTTAAGAGCCCTCCTCTTATTAAAGACAATGTCATGGGCTGTAAGTCTTTTGACATGAGAAGGTAAATTTCTATAATACTTCTTCCAAATAAATCATTTTTAAATTGAGACTTTTTCATCTGTTCTTTTACACAACGCTAGAAAGAGTTACCCCAAAACATTTTTTCCAGTGTTGTCTATATTATGTACTTGGCAGTTAATCCCATTTAGTCCTATGAAGCTTTTCATTGAGCTTGTATTTTTTCCTAATATATATCTTCACAGGTACATGTTGGTTTTTTCACTCCTCCGTAATATTTTGAACGCATTAATGAAAAAATATTCTAACACTTTTTGTACTTCCCAGGGTATAACACTATGTTAACTTACAGTTGGTTCCAGCATGGTCAAATTTTATTTATTGGTTGTCTAATTTATGATATTGAAATGAGCATGACAAAAGGATCACCGGGCTGTTTAAGGTTTAGGTTGTACCTCTATATTTTGGGAGAGGTGGAACATCACCTAAGACAAGTCATTTATGCAGGTCAGCCTCAGGTTCCTTGTAGCACACAGGGTGACTGGGTGAAACAAATTGTATAATATATGAAAATGCTTCAGTAACTGCACTTAACTTTCTTCACTCCATGTGCATATTATCTGACTTTGGTCCTCACTTAATTCTGGGAGATTAAGTGAAATCAATTGAAAGTGTTATGTGTTGGGTAGAATGGGAAAATGACAAAGGACAGACATACCCTGGACTGAGGAATAAGATGCCAACATGGAACCCCGTGAATTTAAGTTACCACAAATGGAAGTATGAATTGACCGTGACTATATATGAATAGCTTACAGTTTCAGAATGGCAGTCTGCATGCTGGAAAAAAAAAAAAGAAAGAAAATTACATTCATTCTCCTCCTTCACCTCATATGAAATTATCCTCTTTGAGTTAAATGCTGCTTTTTTGTAATGAAGAACCTACAGGAAAACTGGATAAGAAGAGCACACAAGACCGAAAGTGGTGACTTACGCCTGTAATCCCAGCACTTTGGGAGGCTGAGACAGGAGGATTGCCTGAGCTCAGGAGTTTGAGACCAGTCTGGGCAACATGGTGAAATCCCATCTCTATCAAAAATGAAAAAATTAGCCGGGTGTGGTGGCGCATGCCTATAATCCCAGCTTCTGAGAAGGCTGAGGCAGGAGAATTGCTTGGACCTGGGAGTCGGAGGTTTCAGTGAGCTGAGATCATACCGCTCCCCTCCAGCCTGAGCGACAGAGTGAAGCCCTGTCTCAAAAAACCAAACAAACAAAACAGAGCACATGTGCTCTTCAGAAATCTTCTGAGGAGCTGATCACCGTGGTTCTGCTTAGTTATCTAACTTGCCTCACAAAGAACAAAATAATGCCACTTGATTATGGAGCTGATTGGGAGGATAGATCCGTTACTACTCTTCAGTACATGTTGAAAGACTGTCTTTTTAAGATTGCTCAACCTGATTTGGGATGTCCTACCTCACGTAAAAACGGTGCTTTATTTTCATTGAGGTATTGCTTTGTGCAGGCCCAAACCCTATTCACGATGTGTTTAATATGTCATAACAAATAGGTAAATCATCCCCAGCCAGAGAGTTAATGTGAGGTTATAGTAATTTTGCCCTGAGTGCTGAAATCCTGGCACTTTTAGTGTTGTTACCCTATAACGTTATTTCAGTGGATAAATAACAGCACTTTTCTCTATCTCCTAGAAAGATCTTCTGGCATTTTCTAGGGCATTAATCATAAAGCCTGTGTTTAATAAAAGGATAAAAGGAAAATAAGAAATTAATTAGGTATTAAACAGCACTGAAGGGAACTGTGTGAATTCGGGATATGTTGGAAGGTGAACATTTTGTAGTTTTGACTGGTTAAATCAAAGAATCTTAAGAGTGAGACACTTCTCTATTCCTTCACGATAGGAAATGTTGAGTAAAGGTATGTGACATATATTCAATTTGTGTGTGTGTGATTTTTTTCACAGTCCTTTCCCCCAAATTATGCATTTAAAAATAAACACAAAAATATGACTTCTCTGAAGCAAGTTAAAGTAAAACTCTGATGACTTCAAAATAGTCATTGGAAGGTAGTAAATTCAATTTAATTAACATTTAATAAAAGAAAATTATTCAATTAGCTCTGTTTCCACAGTTCAAATTTCTATATACATGAGGTAAAGGCAGATTACTAACAAATGGATGAGACAAAATAATTATGAACATAAATATTGTAATTTTGTAAATAACCTTTGGTATTTTGGAACTCTACCTTTATAACACTTACATAAAACATAACGGTCACAAAGGATAGTTTTTTCTGAAAGTAGTTCAAGTTGAAACAAAAAATGCAATAGCATAAAGTGCACCAAATAAGCTTTCATAAGATTTATGTCTTGTTTTTGTTTCACCATTTATTATTAGCTCTAAGGTGATGAGGGGTAAAACTACTTAACTGCAACTATCAATATTCTCATTAGTACTCATTTAATCCCCATTATTAAGTAGAGATGGTACTAACTTCTTCACTCTTTTTGAGGAGTTGTGAGCATCGACAAAGTGATGGATGCAATTGTACTTTGTGAAATGATGAAGTCCCATACAAAGGTGAGATAGTATCCATCACCTCTGCCCTCCTTCAGCTCTACCTCTCAATACAGCAATTCTTACCAACACATTTCAAGGGCTCTTGAAAATTACAAATCAGGAAGGATATCATAACAGCATTAAAATCCTGTCCTCTCTTTCTCAAGGACTAAGGGATTCATTCAGGACAAATAAAGTCCCTTGCCAGATGCCTAATTGCACATACTTTCCTGAGCTACTTCTTTCAGTAAATTGTTTAGCTAAAATGAGTTTTCAATTAAATGGAAAATTGCTTTTGGGAAATTCCTTGAGAATATCACGATACATTGTCCATAGTAGGTCCTTAATACGTATCTGTGGCTTGATGGAGCGAACTTGTGTATTAATAGCAAGTGATCTGAGTGCGACCCCAGTACGTGAGCACATGCTGACTGATAAAGCTTTGTGTAGATTGCGCTTAATAATAATGGTCTCTCCACTGATGACTCATGCCATTGACGGGCATGCCAGTTCACATCCAGGATACACATTTAAACTCATTCTAGTTTGACTGTACCCCCAGGGAAGATTTGAGTCTTCTATATCCTGCTAAACATTAATAAATCCAAAAAATAAATCAACTAAAATTAATTGCATATCTACTATGTACAAAACATTGCTTCATTACACACACAGAAGTGTATGAATTATTGTCCTATCAGCACAATGAAATGCATAAAGTGAATCTCTACATGACCATAAATACAAATTAATGCTTATAAAATATAAGAATGGAAACGTGCTAAGCCATCATAAAATAAAGGAGGAATTTTAAAACAGAAAGAAGAAACCCTAATTTCTAGAAATAAATGGAATCATAAAATCCTGTAAATAAAAGCGTAACTTGATGCTGTGGCTGTTGGTTGCAGATCTAGCTCTTTACACCTGGGAATTTGAAGCTTCAATAACCATTTAATAGAAGAGACATGAACTGCAACCTTACCAGGATGAACAAACACATACAGCCAAACTCTGATGGTTTCCTACTCAGTCCACCAGCCCAAGAAAAGCATAAAAAAGTTCATCTGTGGCTCCAAATTCTGGGTGTCAATTTTAACCCATGAGTAGATTTGTTAACTATCACCCAAATCAGGAAATAGAAGAGTCTCATTAACCTCACCCACAAAAAGAAAATTTTTTGTGCTACCTATTTGTAGCCACTCTCCCCTCTTTTACCTCTAACCCAGGTGACCACTGCTCATAACTCCAGAATATCATATAGATGGAATAATTCCATATATAACCTTCTGAGACTGGTTTCTTTCACTGATCAAAATGCCTTTGAAATTCATTCTGCTTAAGTGTATTGATAATTCTTTCATTTATATGTTGAGTCATTCACTGTGTGGATGTGTGCCAACTTGTTTATCTGTCGATTTATTGAAGGGCGTTCGGTTATTTTCAACCTTGGGCTGATTATGAGTAATGCTTTGATAAACATTGGTATACAGTTCTCTAGACTAAATGCCTATTAGTGAGATTGTTTGTCGTATGGTTAAGTGTATGTTAACTGTTTTAGGAATTACTAAACTCATTTCCAAAGTCACTATATCATTTTGCTTCTACGTCAGAAAGGTATGAGGGTTTCAATTGCTCTGTAGTCACCAGCTCATGGTCTTTGCGGTATTTTTTTTTTTTTTTTTTTTTTTTTTAGATGGAGCCTCACCCTGTCACCCAGGCTGGAGTGCAGTGGCACGATCTCAGCTCACTGCAACCTCCGCCTCCTGAGTTCAAGCAATTCTCTTGCCTCAGCCTCCCGAGTAGCTGGGACTATAAGCGTACACCGCCATGCCTGGCTAATTTTTTGTATTTTAGCAGAGATTGGGTTTCACCATATTTCCCAGGCTGCTCTCAAACTCCTGAGCTCAGGCAATCCGCCTGCCTCGGCCTTCCAAAGTGCTAGGATTGTGAGCCACAGTGCCCAGCCTCTTTGTAGTATTTTTTTAAATAGTTGTTTTAGTCATTTAAATGGATGTTTCTCACCATAATTTTTATTTTTGTTTTCCTGAAGTATATGGATGATAAGTCACTTTTCATGTACTTATTTGTCTTCTGTAATATTCTCACTGGTGAAATGTCTGTTCAAATATTTTGTCCATTTTTTGATAGACTTTTGTTTTCTGTATTTTGAGATTTTTAGAAGTCTTTACGTATTTTGGAAAATAGTCTTTATTAAATATGTGCCTTGAAAATCTTCACTCCCAGTTCTGTAATTTGTCTTTTTATTGTCATCAGTGTCTTTTTCAGAGCGATTTTAAAAAGCCAATAAAATTCAGTTTATAATTATTTTCTTTCATTGATTGTACTTTTGGTGTCACATCTAAGAGCTCTTTGTCTAATATCAGGTGGCAAATATTTTTTATTTACTCCCAAGGATTTTACAGTTTTAAATTTTTATATTTAGGTCTACTTTGAGGTAAATTTTTGTATAAGTTGTAAAGTTTAAGTCAAGGTCTTTGGGGTGTGGGGGTGTGTGTGTGTGTGTGTGTGTTTGGTTTTGGTATCCAGATTTACAACTGTTTAAAATATTATTTGTTGAAATAACTGTTTTTACTTCATTAAATTCCTTTTGTACTTTTTTTTCAAAAATCAATTGACCATATTTGTGTGAGTCTATTTCTCTACTCTATGTGGTTACAATAATTCCTTTTTTTATCCCTTTCCAATACTTTATAGTTTTGATTACCGTAGTTTTATAATAACCTTAAAAACCAGCTGGCATAATTCTCCCAGTTTGATTATTTTTTAAAAATATTTTCCCCACTATTCTAGGTCCTTTACCTTTGAATATAAATATTAGAATCTCTTTGTCTAGGTCTGCATAATATTGTGTAGAGGATATTTATAGAAGTTGTGTTAAATCTGTAAATGAATTTTGGGAGAACTGATATCTGTACTGTTAAAACTTGCAATCCATGGACCTGTTATATTTCTCCACTTATTTAACTATCTTTGAATTCCTTAGTATTTGATGGTATTCAGCATACATATTCTGTACATATTATATTTCTTTCTAAGTATGTCAATTTATATAACTAGTGTAAATAGTATTGCTTTTAAAATTTTTGTTTTGCTGTTGTTCATGATAATATATTACAAAATAATTGATTTTTGTGTGTTGATTTTGGTTACTATGATCTTTCTAAACTACTTATAAGTGGTTTCTTCCTTTTTTATAGATTTCTTGGAAATTTTCTGTATAAATAGTGATGTCATCTCTAAATAGGGGCAATTTTATTTATTTCATACTATGTTGTTTTCCTTTTCTTTCTTTCCTGCCTTTATTCAATTGGCTATGACTTTCACTATGATGTTAAGTAGTAATAATAAGAATGCACACCCTTTCTATGTTCTTGGTCTTAGGTACAAAGTATATTGCTTTTTAACACTGAGTAGGGTATTGGCCAGGGGATTTTGGTAGAGACTATTAGTTTGAGGAAGTCTTCATCTATTTTTAATTTCCTAGAATTTTTTTTAGAATTGGTTACTGAATTTTGTTAAATGTATTTTATACTTTGATTAATATGGTCATGTGGTTTTTATTATTTAGTTTGTTAAAGTTGTGAACTACATCTTTTAACTTAAAAAAAAAGACAATGATTTGAATCAGACTTCTATTCCTATGATAAACAATATTTGGTCATGGTGTTTTTTATAAATATATTTTTATATTTGATTTGCTAATATTTTTGAGAACCTTTGTGTTTAACTTCACAAGGGATATTAGTCTGTAGTTTCCTTTTCTTTTATTGCCTTTGCCTAGTTTTGGAATTCGGGTGATTTTGGCTTTATAAAATGCGCTGGGAATCATTTATTTGTCTTCTATATTCCAGAAGGGATTGTTTATGGTGTTTTCTTTGTTAATTATTTGTATAAAAGTATCTGTAGAAACAAATTTTTTAAAACTATTTTAACTGCAGGACTATTCCATTTATCTGATTCATCTTGAATGAGGTTTGGTAGCTTATTGTTTTTGAATAACTTGTCACTTTTATCTAAGTTACTAAATGTGTATGTGTAATCCCAGCACTTTGGGAGACCGAGGAGGATGGATCACGAAGTCAGGAGATCGAGACCATCCTGGCTAACATGGTGAAACCCCGTCTCTACTAAAAATACAAAAATTAGCTGGGTGTGGTGGCGGGTGCCTGTAGTCCCAGCTACTCGGGAGGCTGAGGCAGGAGAATCACTTGAACTTGGGAGGCGGAGGTTGCTGTGAGCCGAGATTGCACCACTGCACTCCAGCCTGGGTGACAGAGCAAGACTCTGTCTCAAAAAAAAGAAAAGAAAAGAAAAGAAAAAGTACTATGAAAAGCTCTAGTCAGATATATTTAGAAAAAAAAAAAGAGGAGAAAGACAAATAAATAACATTACAAATAAAATAGGTTTTGAAAAGACATTTAAGTGAAGACAATATTATAAAGTATTTTATGCTAAAACATCTGAAAGCATTCTAGAAAAATATAAATTACCACAAGCACCTCATTAACAGACAGGAAATCTATGGAGACCTATACATTTTTTCCAGGGCCAGACTTTATTACACTTCAGTTATACTGAACTTTCAAAAACAAATAACAGAAGATATATAAAAGCTATTGCAGAAAACTTTAAATACAGATACATTGTTCTAACTTAATTTGAAAGAATAGAAATAGCATACAAACATAATAACAAAAGTAAAAATTACAGGCCAATCTAACTTACAAAAAAAGGATAAAATCATGATGATTCAAGTACTAGAAAAATTAATTAAGCAATAAATGTTTGAAATTCATTATAAATATGTTGAGTTTAAATCAGAAATGCAATAATTTTTTAACATTACAAAAACTATGTCATAAAGTAGCAACACATTCATGGTAGCAATACAAGTTCTGAGATGCTTGAAATAGATCTATAAGACTTTTATAGGGAAAACAAATAATCCAAGCAATTGAAATATATTTTTGTTATTAATTGAAAAATACAATATAACAAAAATGTTTTCCTACATCCATTAATCAAAATTGTGATATTTTAATGGAACTTTAAAAGCAGTTCTAAAATTAATATGAAAGAGTATAAAGAATAAAGAATACAAATTATAGAAAATATAGGTATAAAAATAGAGGTATAGATAAAAAACAAGTTTGTAGAAGGTGCTTTTTTCTGATATTAAGACTCATTTTAGGCCAGGTGTAGTTGCTCACAACTGTAATGCCAGCATTTTGCAAGGCTGAGGAGGGTGGATCATCTGAGGTCAGGAGTTCAAGACCAGCCTGGCCAACATGGTGAAACCCCATCTCTACTAAAAATACAAAAGTTAATTGGGCATGGTGGTGCGCACCTGTAATCACGGGTACTCAGGAGGCTGAGGCAAGAGAATCACTGAACCGGGGAGGTGGAGGTGGCAGTGAGCCCAGATCACTCCACTGTGTTCCAGCCTGGGCGACAGAGATAGAATCTGTCTCAAAATCTTGAAAATGGCCATGTTGCCCAAAGTAATTTATAGATTCAATACTATTCCCATTAAGCTACCATTGACTTTCATCACAGAATTAGAAAAAAACTACTTTAAATTTCATATAGAGCCAAAAAACAGCTCATACAGCCAAGACAATCCTAAGCAAAAAGAACAAAGCTGGAGGTGTCATGCTTTCTGACTTCAAACTATACTACAAGGCTACAGTAACCAAAACAGCATGGTCCTGGTACCAAAACAGATAGATAGGCAAGTGGAACAGAACAGAGGCCTCAGAAATAATGTCACACATCTGCAAGTATCTGATCTTCGACAAACCTGACAAAAATAAGCAATGGGGAAAGGATTCCCTATTTAATAAATGGTGTTGGGAAAACTGGCTAGCCATAGGCAGAAAACTGAAACTGGAGGACTTCCTTATACTTTGTACAGAAATGAACTCAAGATGTATTAAAGAATTAAATGTAAGACCTAACACCATAAAAACCCTAGAAGAAAACCTAGGCAATTCCATTGGGGACATAGGCATGGGCAAAGACTTCATGACTAAAACACCAAAAGCAATAGCAACAAAAGCCAAAATTGGCAAATGGGATCTAATTAAACTAAAGAGCTTTTGCACAGCAAAAGAAACTATCATCAGAGTGAACAGGCAACCTACAGAATGGGAGAAAATTTTTGCAATCTATCCATCTGACAAAGGGCTAATATCTAGAATCTACAAGGAACTTAAACAAATTTATAAGAAAAAAACAACTCCATCAAAAAGTGGGCAAATGATATGAATGGACACTTCTCAAAAGAAAACATTTATTTCTGTGGCCAACAACATATGGAAAAAAAAAAACTCATCCTCACTGGTCATTAGAGAAATGCAAATCAAAACCACAATGAGATACTATCTCATGCCAGTTAGAATGGCTATCATTAAAAAGTCAAGAAACAACAGATGCTGAAGAGGATATGGAGAAATAGGAACGCTTTTACACTGTTGGTGGGAGTGTAAATTAGTTCAACCATTGTGGAAGATAGTGTGGTGATTCTTCAAGGATCTAGAACCAGAAATACCATTTGACCCAGCAATGTCATTACTGGGTATATACCCAAAGGTTTAAAAATCATTCTAGTATAAAGACACATGCACAAGTATGTTTATTGTGATACTATTCACAATAGCAAAGACTTGGAACCAACCCAAATGCCCATCAATGATAGACTGGATAAAGAAAATGTGGCACATATACACCATGGAATACTATGCAGTCATAAAAAAGGATGAGTTCATGTCCTTTGCAGGGACATGGATGAAGATGGAAACTTTCAATCTCAGCAAACAAACACAGGAACAGAAAACCAAATGCTGCATGTTCTCACTCATAAGTGGGAGTTGAACAATGAGAACATTTGGAAACAGGGAGGGGAACATCACACACAGGGGCCTGTCATGGGATGAGAGCCTAGGGGAGGGATAGCATTAGGAGAAATACTTAATGTAGATGATGGGTTGATGGGCGCAGCAAACCACTATGTATGCCTGTGTAACAAACCTGCACGTTCTACACATGTATCCCAGATCTTAAAATATAATTAATAAAATAATTAAAACAAAAACTCATTTTAAATTAGAATAATTAAAATACCCTGACACCAAAAAATTTTAATAAGAAATAACTTCCAAATCATTTTTAAAAGATTTATCTGTTTGACTACATGACAACTCAAATACAGATTACCTTAAGTTTAGATATCATTAAAACTTTCATCAAAACAAAAAGTACCTTAAGCAGATGAAAAGAAAATTCATGTAATCACATGAAGAAAGGATATACTGATGATGCATACAAGGAAAAGTGAGTTACCACTGAGACTATATAAAGAACACCTACAAATGAGTGAGAAAAAGCCAGAACAATTGGAAAACAGAAAAAGATGCAAATAGGAAATTAAAAAAATAAAAGCCAAATATCTAATGAGCATGGAAAGAGATACTTGACCTTATTAATGATGAAGAAAAGAGGAAGTAAAAGAAAAATTAGACATTAGCTAGCATTTCACACTCATTAGATTGGAAAATAAATAAATGGGTGTGTGTGTGTGTTTGTGTGTGTGACAATCAGTGTCAGCTATGATATAAGGAAATTGGAATTTTTATCCTGCTGATATAATCAGTGATACACTGGTAGATATTTAAAACCTTCCTTTGGAAGAAAATAAAAAAAGTCCTGACTTGTAACATTTACTGATTTTGGGGGGCAACTCTTCTCACTGTGGCTGTTTTCAAGCTACTAATGGGATGTGATGCTACTGAACGCAGAATAGAGATGTGCACAGCTAGACTTCTAAGACTAAAACCTAGTGTTCTAATTTTTAAGTATATACTATGAAACAACTCTAGTTTATGGAAACGGGATATTAATTTTAAAAGAAAAATGTTGAAAATAATCTAAATAAACAAATATAAATCTGATTGTCTACATAGAAACAGATGAATAAATTACATTGCATTTCCATAATGAAATACTGCATAGCAGTTGAAATGAATAAGCTAGATTTACATACAGTGATGGAGATAAATCCCAACAATATAATTTGAAGTGAACAAATAAAACTGCAATGTAACAGCATGTGTGTACATTTCAAATCACAATATAATATTTATGAATATATATACATATGTAGTAAAATATGAAAACATCAATGAGAAAAATGCACCAATATCTACCCCATGGCAACGTCTTTAGTGGGAAGGTGAGAAACAGTAATTTGGCATAGGGCTTTAATTGTTTTGGTAATAATTTATTTCTTTACAAAAATAGAGAAAGGTTTGCAGTGAATGTAGCAAAACTCCTTTTAGATCAGGATAGAAGATAGGTAGTTGCTGGCTGTACTATTCTCTTACTTTTATTTTATGATTGAAATATGATATTTGGAGGAAAATACTTATCTCTGGTTGGAGTTTCTTATAGCTTACTGTGATGAGGGTAGGATGCTTTGTAGACATGAATAGCTTATGTAACTACATGGTCATGCTCAGTATTAAATGACAGTAATATGTGTGGAGGCCCTTGAAAGGACTGTCATAACCTATAGAAGCCAAGGTGGGCTTCACCTCCCATGATTCTGCACCTTAGTTGTTGGAACTAGAACACCTCTTGTGAAATGCAGTGGCTCTCCATCTGGAACCACTGGACTAAGGCATCAATCTCCTCATAAGTGATTATAGTGTATATGTTCAAGTGAGGTGCCTCCTTTCATCATACATAAAAGCAGAGGATACTAAAAGGAGTTCCCTAAGATTACCAAGGAGATGTCAACCTTGAACCAACACAGAGAAGGTGAAAGAAGCAAGATAAGACCCAATTGCCCTATTAACCACTGAATTCATTTCCTTTCTTTATGTGGAGTAGCTTCACTCAATCGATTTGATCTGTAATCCAGGTATCTGTCAGTTATTTCAAGGGACTGCCTGTCTATGGAAAATGAAATAAAAATGACCATTTAAAGCCAAAAGCCTTCGGTACATGGATAACCATGCAGAAAAGAGAAATTTCATGGAATCCTGGAATGTTAGTGTTAGGACTCAGAGATCAGCTAATTCACTCTTTTCTTCTTTCAGGTAAGGAAATTGAAGCTTCGGGGTGATTTTGTGACTTGCTAGACACCTGTAGTGGAAGAACTAGGTCTAGACCCAAATCATTTAATTACCAGCTGAGCGACCTGCACACAACTGCAAGAAATTGTTCCATCACAAAACTTCGGGAAAATTGTTTGGGGGTTCTCTCTTTTTCTCTCTTTTATTCCAAGCTTCAAAAAAAACATCTGCTGAATGTCCCACTGGAGCTGAAATTCTAGAAGACAACCAGCTCTTTAATTATGATGTGCAGTGAGCTGCTTTTACTTTTCACTTATCTCTGAAGCTGAATTGCCCAGTGCCTCTGAATACTCCCTCACAGGTCCCCGTGATTTGTTTCAGCTCACAAAATTTAAAAAACGCAGACTTGCAGCTCTAATTTGCCAGAATCCTTAAGATCTCTTTTATCATGCCCTGCTGCCTGGATGGAAAGCAGCATTCTCTTTAGCGGCAATCTGCTGTAATCATTTTTTATTCAGGTGGCAGGCAGGGTTCAAGGAAAACATGAAAGACAGTGATTGGAGCACAGTGTCTTCAGATAGTTTAAACCGCATCACTCAGGAAATTTTTATCCTTTTTTATTTAGCTACATTTATACAGGCTTCTTTTATAGCTCAGGAGAACAAACCATTGCACAGGGATATAAATAAAGTGCATCAGAAAAGAGCATGGCATTTGTAGTCAAAGGTTACTCCTTCCTAGATGTATATAACCTTGGGTTTCTAAATCTGAGTCCTGGTTTCCTCATGCACAAAATGGGGAAGAAACAATATATATACTCATCACCAGATTATTGTGACGGGAAAATGAGCTTTAAGAATTGTGTATGAAAGTGCCTTATATATTTTAAAGTGTTATACACATGTTGGGACCATTTTGTATGTGAATTTTTAAAACTTGCCAACTTGTCTACACAGGACAATTAACGTTTTCCCAGTCAATATCTAACTATCCATGTCCTCACTAAGAGTTATTTAAAAACGAAAACGAAACAATTCAGATTCTGGTTCTATTTTTTCTTAATAATACTCTATGCCATGCCATTCCGAAACGTAGATGGTGAGGATAAATTGTGTAATAAACAGCAGCCTTATTTACTACAGAGAAGAGAGAGAAATTGTTTCTCTGCTGCAAAATGACAATTTGTTTTACCTTATGAGAAAAAAAAAATCAATGAGAAAAAAGGAGGGGGAGTGACAGCTACTGGAATCACAGAGGAATAACTTCTAACTGGCAGTTGGTTTTGGAAACTTCACTGGTTTAAAGAAAGGCTCCAGCCTCTTGAGAATGTAGTTCTTTTCCATGGGGCTGGGAGACCAGGGCAAGTTCTATGTTTTTTCACTTAGTAGATTGTCTTTTGCTCTTTCTTGGTTTCATTTGCAAATATTGGGGTGGGACATAAAGAATAAGATACCGTCACTGGGACTGTCACCTACAGTGGCCCATGCAGGGAGGCTCCAACACAGCTGCTGTGTCTGGCCTCCAGGGGAGTACTAGTGTATTTTTATACCATTGGAATACTTCTGCGGACTCCCTATCAAGGGAAGAATTCTCCTGATGGAAACCCCAATGGAAGATTCTCTCCTCATCCTGAAAGAAGCAGGGCCACAAATCAGAGATAGTTGTTCAAACTACTGGGTCAATATTTCTCTGCCATTGGGACTTAAGAGACAAGCGTAAGTCCAATGTGACCAGTTTCCTATATTAAAGTAAATAGCTCACTATTGTCATCTTCCCCCAATACCTAAAATCCCCATGGGTTCACTGAGAAAAGATGTTTGTAAGTGAAACCTTTGTGCCAGATAGAGTGCTAATGCTAAGTATAGAGAGATATAATTGTTCCTGTATAATACAGGATTTTTCTCTTAAAAGTCTCCTTGAGGATACATGTACATTTTAATGCCTGGGGGCATTAGACCCTGTAGATATATCATTTGGGTCACAAAGATTGCTCTGTCTGATATGGCCGTAGCCGTGCCCTCCCTTTCTCCACTGGAGTAAAGGAAGGGAGAAGAGCGAAAGAGAATATTCATCACCGAGCTGCCATGCAGTGTGGACACTGGAGAGGGAGCATTCAGTAGCTGGAGAATGTGAAGGCTCTGAGACACTGGCAGAGCCCCCAAGGTGGACTGAAAGGCAGATAACAGAAGAGATAATCTCAGGTTGTTTGTTTTAGAATCCTGTCCTGAGCTGAACCACATGGCAGGCTATAAATTGGAAGTAAATTTAAGCCACATCAAAGTCCCAGCCACCTAGGCCTTGATGGGTCTGAGGGCCGTGCTGAGGTGACTAGGGTCTTGTTAGTCAAGGGGTGAATCCCGGAGTAGCGGTATTATCATCATGTGTGGTCTTGTCAGAAATACGGCATCTTGGACCAGACCTATTTGGGCAGATCTATTGAATCACAACTTACATTTCCATACGTTCCCCAGGTGATTGCCCAGCTCTAAGTTTTGAGAGTAGATGGGCTAGATAATTTGATAACAGGGAAAACAGCTTATAGACTTAATTGTAATTCTTCTGAAGCCACCTGAGACTAAATCTAATTGGGCACTTTTTAACATCTCTGTTTAACAAGCTCTTAGTGAGCAAAAAGGGATTCTTCACTGAGTCCAGTGGACAAAGCAAAACAAAGATGAAGCCTGTATGATTTTTACTGGAATGCATCTCTGATCTTCCCTATGGCCCCAAGACAGGAAGCTTTAATGGTCTGGACATACTTCTCTTTGATATAGGTAGGACCTGGGTTTGAGGTGACAGTAACAATGCCTATTGGATGACTATTTGGGTCTTCAGGGATTTCCAACAAGCTTCCTGCTTGGGGGATGTTGGAAGTGCAGGCTTCAATCTCAGGTCATCTTCGAAGTTATATTAATCGCAGAAGACCCACTTCACTCCTTCTGTAATTCCCCTTCCCATTCCCATGCATCATAGAGTACCAATCTCAGACCTGACTTCTCTGGTGTTTTCATATCAGAAATGGGGGTTTACTTGCCATTAAGCTAAGAAGATACTACTTATCTATTTATTACCATTTATTATGAAATACCAAGAAGAAGAAACATACCTCTAATTATAATGGTTGAAGTGCTTTATCTTGCTTAAGGAGACACCATATAGAAAACATAAGAAATTTGAAACATACGTTATGGTAGGTATTGCCTACCAGCAGTAGATCATTTGAATTTTGAATACTTAAAAAAGTATATATTAAACCCAACATATCTAGTGGAATGTGTATTCTTCTTTTTTCAAAGGTGAAAAAACTCCAACAATATTTTATCGAGAATTCCCCATATACACTATCACATTTGCTAATGTAAAGCCCACTGTTGGTGAGCTGATGAGGAATTATTAAGCATTGTTCTTCAGGATTCCAAAAGGAATGTAATGCTGTAGCATTTACACAAATAAATGTGATGCTTGTATTAGATGGAACAATAGGACAATTTCACGTGGCTCAACCTTATACAGTCAGTATTGTTAGATCAGGATTTTTCTGTGGATTGATTAGTTAGAGGTCCTCTAATAAATATGTATAAAACAGGGGGATTGAGCTATATGCTGATACTCAGACTAGAATAAGGTATAATACTGCCTCTGTGAAATACAGGAAGATCAACCCTAGTGTTTAAAATTCAGTTGCCCATCACTATATGAACTCCTGTTCATCTCATTACTCACTATCCAAAGCAACAAAACGGAATGTATTAGGATAGTCAGAGTTAGCTCACTCAGTAATGGCAAACCATGGTACTTAACTGCTTTTCTATCTCCCTGACTATTTAAATAGCTTTAAAGTTAAAGAAAATACCAATTAGCATTTTGTGGTTTCACGGAACACCTAGCATGCTACTCAACAAATCTTTGTTGTCTTTTGTTGAATACTCCTAAACTTATGTGAGCAGGTTAAATGAGGAAGTTCTTTACAAAGCAGAACATGCCTATAGCATGGAGGGGCACTCCTAATCAGGTTCGAAAATAATAATTATTTGTTATTCACTACAGTCTTAACCACATGGTTGAGAAAACATGTTCTTCATAGGTATAGCGGTGAGTATCTCTGCCTATCACATGGTTGAGAAAAGAAATGGTTTTATCCTCATCCAGGTGCTTGCTAGAATAACCCCTTGAGGACAGGCACTGTATTTTCTATCTCTTTACATATTTCATGGTAAAGAGCCTGGCAAAGTGAAGACCACACTTACCAGGATTAGAATAAATGAATAAGATCTTTAGAACTGGAACTTAGAGAGCCCTCAAACTGTGAAACTCACAGTTTTGAAAGCATTTTTAAATCTCAGATTAATGCATTGACAGATCAATGGTTGGAAAAATTCAAGACCACTGTGTATATATCAGGTCAGTGGTGATATAACCATAATCCTCTTTTTGTGAAACTCAGTGGGAAATCTGAAAGACAGACTTCTATTCTGACTCCACAGCTGGCTGGAAGCCCCAGAATGAATATACAAACGGACAGTGTCTAAACATCACATGGAAAGAGATTGCTGACCTACAACCTCTGCAGCAACCAGCCACGAAGCCAGACCATCACCTCTGTAGAGTGGACCCAGAAAGATCAAGACTTTGTTAATAACTGCTAAGTTCTTTAAATGTGCTCTTGCTTTCAACTCAGGACCAACTGGAGCAAACCAAATATGCTCCCCAAATCAATCACAAAAGATACCCTCTTCTTAGGCATCCAGCTGGCTCCAGCTTCTCTAGGCCATCAGCCTCTCATCAGGGCACACCTGAAGCTTTCCCACTCCCCTGCCTGGACACATCTGAAGGGCACACCTGAAGCTTTCCTCTGTTTTATTATAAAGCTTTTCCCACTCCCCTGCCCTCCTTTGAGTATCTGCCAATGGCGGATAATGATTCCTATTCCCTGATCACCAAACGTGTCTAGATTTGTCTGAATATTTTATGATTATACTTCAGATTTCAGCTTAGATATTTTTACCCTGGGAGTCATCCTTCCTTGATCCACTAGTTGCTTCCCCTGTCTTATGCTACAGCAGCTTTTACATTTCTTATCAGAACACTTACAATTCAGAATTAGAATTGCTCATTTGCCTATGTAACTGGAATATAACTACGGATTCAGGTGGCCCAGTTTCTGGACAGTATTACTTTGTCAAAAATAATTCTTGGGAGCAGTTCAGTTATCCTCATTTGTAAAAATACCAGAGTACTCTTGTAAAGTGGGTACATTATTAAAGAAAGAAAAGGAAAACACTTAAAATTTTATTAATATTAAATATTCAAACGTTAAATTTAAATTATCTAAATATCTAAAATATTTCTCTCACATTCAATATCTTTCTTATGCCTGGAAGATGCTTAAAACAATAGGAGCAGCAAAAGTGAAATCAAGGTAGTGTTCTAGCTACTTTTTCTTTCCCAAAACATTTTCCCACATCTAGCCCACATGGGGCTGACCCTCTTGCTATGGCAACCTCAGTCGTTTTTTTTTAATTCATTTTGGATAATCTTAATTTATTTCCACACCCCCACTTCCAAACTCCTGATTGGGAAGAATTATTTTTTCACATCAATGGAGAGAATAATGAAAAACCAGCCATTTCCACTGTCAATACACTAGTGATCCAGGCCTTTCACTAATTTGAATTTCCAGCATCTGCCCTCTAGGGGTCGCTCTCACCACTTCCCTCTATATCCACCATGTGGCAGCTGTACCTGGTAGTAGCTCCCAAGAATGGGAGAAGTGTCCATTTTATTTTCACATTGTTACTGGGTAGACCTCATGTGTACTCACAAAGCACTGTGTATACTTCCTAATCATACAGGAAGAGGTACTATTATTATCATCATTGTTGACATCATTTTTATTAAATCTGGCATATGTGAAATAATTGTAGTTACAAAAGTCAATGTTAAGTTTGATTCTGGGATTGTTTTGGCTTTATCAGGGGGCAACATTTTATTTATATTTTTCCACTGATTCTGCTCAACCTTGCAAATAATGTAGTTCCCTACCAAGCTAGGCCAAATAAAACTGAACACTAAGCAACAGGTAAACATGAATATATTGACTGGCCCCTGATTTAGAGTAAAATGTAAGGAAGATCCCAGAGTACTTTGTTATAATAACAGATGGAAACATGATTATAAATGAACTTTTTAACAGAAAAACTTTAAAATCTTAGTTCTTAAGTCAGAAAACTTTAAAATTTTAGTTCTTAAGTCAGAAAACTTTAAAATTTTAGTTCTTAAATCATTTAACAGAAAACTTTAAAATCTTAGTTCTTAAGTCATTTATTTCTCTTTACTTTATGTACCTCACTTCCAAGTAAAATAGAATCGAGAGATGTTGATGGTGATTTGCGTAAAACCTGATAAATCACTTAAACATGATTACGGTCCTTGAACTACTCTAGATCAACTTTAATCACATAATATAGTTTAACTCTCTGTAAAATGTGAGAAGAGGGTCACCTCAGGAGTGCTCTCAACTTAGAGGAAAACAGGCCACTATTCACAGGCTTTAAAATCAGACTCATGGTGACATTTACAAGAAGTCTATTTTCCCCAGTGTGTATGTTTATTTATGCATAGATTTAGGTGTCCATTCTTTGCCAGGTATCACATTAAATGCTGAGAATATAGTATTTGCCAAGACCTAATCTTTGTTTTCAATGTTCTTAGGGCACAGAAAGATGAGGAAATAACAAAAAGCATAAATGTGTGAACATTCACAGCCTTTCTTCCCTTTCCCACCACCTCTATTTCCCAACTGAAGGAAGATTCTCACTTGCTTGTCATCTCCCCATCCACTAGTATAGCAAAAAGTGAAAAGCGTTCAAAGCATGTAGAGAAGCAAAGTTTATCATCATAATAAGATCTATGTCATAGATGAGGAAAGAAAAAAGGAAAGCCATGTACACTAGGTGTGGGACAGAATTTTGGGAAACAGACGAAGAGCAGCAAGAAGACTCACTTGATTTCATTTTTATTGTTCCTGTTGTTTTAAGAAACTTCCAGGCAAAAGGAAAGATACTGAATGTGAGAAAAATACTTTAAACATTTAGATATGCTAAGTTTAATATTTAAATATTTAATATTAATAATGTTTACAGGTTTATATTTTATTTCTTTAAGAATGCACCTATCTTACAAGAGTACTGTGGTATTTTTACAAATTAGTCAAATTGGATTACTCCAAACTATTATTATTTACAAAGTGATACCGTCCAGAGATCGGCCATGTGGATCCCTAGTTACATTCCATTTACATAGGCAAATGAGCAATTCTAAGCCTGAATTGTAAGTGTTCTGATAAGGGAGGTAAAAGCTACTGAAGCATAAGACAGGGAAAGCAACTAGTGTATCAAAGAAGGATGATTCTTAGGGGGAAAATATCTAAGCTGAGATATGAAGTACAATCATGAAATATTTAGACAAAGCTAGACATGGTTGGAGATCAGGAAATAGAGTCACAGGGGGCAGTATCATTACAAGAAGCTAAGTATTATTCATAAGCCTGCAATAGAGTGTGTGTTGGGGAATAAAGGGTAAAATAACATCGGCAAAGGCATTTTCATTGTATAATATTTTCGTGAGATCTGGAATATAACCTGGGGTTTCCATTAGCAAATTCTCTTTCCATCTGTGTAAGACGCACTTCTTCAATGAGGTTGCAGTTTAACTGACTTTAGTGATTAGCCCTCTATGCCAACCCACTTTTATCTATTGGGCCTCAGGGTAGATTGTACATGGAGTAGGTTCAGCAAATAATCAAACAAATTACTTAGTTGATTAGACATTTACTCTGTATCAGACCCTACTCACATATCACCTTCAATTCTTACTATAACCCTAAAAAGGAAAGTGTTATTTGTCCTACTTAAGGAATGAATAACTCAAAGATAAGAGAGTCCAATAATTTTCACATCAAAGTGGGGACACAAGATTCATGTTTTTATTTCCTCCCATTATGCTAGACCGCTTTTAACTGCTATAAAAATTTAAAATCTCCATTTAGCCATGGGATTCAGTAAAAATGCATGTCCACTTTCTCAAGTCTTTCTCACACTCACCCAGTTTTTTGTGGCTTGCTACTTGTTTGTTAACTCCTAATATTACTTATTCAGAGTAAAGTTATCTTAGAATTTAGGAAGTCTTTGCCACTCCTTGGAAATATTACTTTAATCCTCCTAACTTTCAGTACCTCATGTGTAAAATAGGGATTACATTCATACCTATCTCATGGGAGTGCAATTAGAATAATATGATATTACTTACGAAAATGTAGGCATAAGGACTGAAATAATGCTGACACCCAGCGATGAATGTTAAATTCTCTTCATCTTTAATGGGAGCTTTCTCAAACTCAGTCTTCTTTCATCTTCTTTTATAAGAACTTCGCCCCCATTATCACATTCATACTATCTGAGATGGACCTGAATTCTTAAGTTAAAAAAATGCCAATATACTATTACCCTGTGTGTTATATGTAATTGACTACCCAGCATTTTAAAAACAGTGATTTTTCTTCTCCCTCACTCTCTGAATGAGAACTAACTTCTTTGTACCCTTAACACTCTGTGGTGGAAGCAATCAAAAGATTTCAACCCTCTAGAAAGAACTTCTATGTGACACCACTTAGAATTCATGACACAGGAGGTGGCTCCAATTCCACCAGAGGTTCCAATCAGCCCTTAGTTCCCATTATCTCCTCCATTCACTCACTTAATTATCAAAACGTCTAGTAAAGAGAGAAAACCAACATAAAGGGAACATTGTTCCTTTAAGAAACTTCTCCCTGCCTTTGCCTTTCAGGTTGATGATTTTGATCTTAAGAATGCACTGTCTCAGAAGGAGGCAGCACGCAGAGACAAATGTCACAGTAAATAATACGTGAATAGTCCCTCGGGACTGCAGACACCAAGCTCAGACCCCAGGCATTTCTCTTTCACAATGCTCCAGAGGAACTTTTCACTCTAACATAGCCATATTGCAAGATGAATAGGGGAATCTTTCTTTTCCTGCTGACTGAGCTCTTTCAGTACGTGATAAGACCAAGCAGAAGATGCCCTGTGGGACTGAGGGTTGGCACAGAATAAAGATGTAACCAGCCAACATGACTCAGGAACACAACGTCAGGTATTTTTGTCCTGAGAACAACTGCCCAGGAGAAACAAACATACCTATAAACACACCCAAGTGAGGACTCCAACATCCAGAACATAGAATTAAAAGTTAAGTTTGTGAGAAGATAAGAACATTGTTTGAGGATCTAGGTTAGCTTCCCTGGAAGCAGACAGGGGATTCTGAGGCTGAGAAGAGGATTCCAATGCATGTGATTTATTAAGGGAAGGCTCTCAGGAGAAGAGGGAAGCGGGGTACGACAGGGAGAGTAGCTGAGCAAGGATGTTATCTCTGCTGGAGATTAACCTCAGCCTGATCACACACAGAGATCTGAGCATGAATCAAACCACAGAGTTCATCCCACCTTGAGGCAAGGGGCAAGACATTGTGTAACCTGGCAGGCCACTCCAAAGGTGGTAATGTAGAACCTCCTAGTAAGACAGTTCCCTTACAGAAGAAAGCAGTCTTCAAAGAAGTGGGCAGCCTAGAGCCATCTAACAGCCAACACTCATGGCAACTATTAGATGGCTACACTTGCTGGATAAAGGGAATCTGGGCAGAGAGCAAAGAGCATCTACTACACTTGGAATAACTTTATTCTTTCATATGTGTGACCTGTGGATGGAGAGGATCTCTCTCTCCCTCTCTCTCTCTCTCTCTAATCTATCATTTTGCAATTTTCATTAGTCTATCTACCTATGATCTATTTATTTCAGGCTTTCCTTAAATGTTGCTATGTTGCTAAACTTGTAGATGAGTTCCATTTGTTTCTATCTACCCAAAGCTATCTTTCTAAATGACATTTTAAAAAGCAAATTGTTCAAAATGTAGCATAGTTATATGACAGAGTTTTACAATATGTTTTTGGTCCTCTGTTATGCTAGACCAAAAATTTTTTTAAAAAGAATGAATATTGCATGTCAGTTGATTGAACAGAATTGCATCTCAGCTGTGAGAAGAACATTTCGTCTTTTCCTGCTGTCATAATTAATAGCCTCAGTGTTTGATTTGCAAGGTTTTTCAAGCTACAGAAGATCATTTCTATATGCACGATGAAGCTATTAAGCACTGAAATATATTTTCAGAAACTGTACACAAAAATCAACTTTAAAACTTCAATATTTTCCACACATCCCTGGGCCCAGAAGTAAGGATGGCATCTGTTATTCTCCTCTCCTCATTACTCTTTTAAAATTATCCTTCTCTTGGCTTTCTAAAAGAGCTAGGTGTTAATTTCAGGTGGTATCAGTAGTCTATTGCCAAAGTAACGCTGCATGACAAGCCATCCCAAAGCCAAAGGCTTAACACAATGAACACTTATTTACTTCTCAGGCCTGCAGTTTAGCAATTTAAGATGATATATTAGTTATATATTGTTGCCTAACAAATTATCCTAAAACTCAGCAGCTTAACACAATACACATTTATCATCTCAGTTTGCATGAGTTAGGAATTAGGTGCAAGCTTAGGTGAGTCCTCCGACTCTGGGTGTCTCACTGGTTACAATCAAAGTATTGGCTAAGACCAGGGTCATCTCAACTCTCGGCTGGAGATTGACCCACATTCAAGCTCACTCTTGTGGGTGTGACTGACTTCAGGTCCTTGCTGGCAGTTTGCTGGAAACATCAGTTCCTTACTATGTGGGCTTCTACACAGGACTACTCACAGCACAGCAGTTTGCTTCCACCAGAACAAGGATCACAGGAGAGGGAGAAAAGAATGAGCAAGATAGAAATCACAGTCTTTTATAACTTCTTGGAAGTGACATTCCATCACATTTGCTTTATCCTATTCATTTAAAAACAAGTCCCTAGGTCCAGCCCACATCCAAATAAATGGGGTTACATAAGTACATATATACCAGAGCCACTGGGAGCCATGCAAACTGCTGTCTACCACAGCTGGGTTCAGCTGGTTAGTTTCCTCAGACTAGATTGGACTCATCATATATCTGGGGGTTAGCTGGCCTTTGGCTGGGGGGCTTTGGCTGTGGTGATTTTGCTCTGAGCCTTATTTGTTTTATCCTCTTAAAAAACAGCTGGGACATGTTTCCATGGTGTTCTCATGGAGGCATGAGAAAAGAAGCAGAAACACCCAAAGCTGCTTGAAGATTAGGCTCAGAACAAGTATGACGTCACCTTCTCTGTATTCTGCTGGCCAAAGCAATTCTGAAACCAACACAGATTCAAGGGGTAGGGAAATGAGTTCTATCCTTGACAGGAAAGCTTGCAGGGTCACATTCAAAAAGACCTGAATACAGGGGGTGGGGGCACTGAAGAATCGAGACCACTAATACAATCAAACCAGTTGATTGTATCAGCAGAGTCTTTCTCTTACTTTGTACCCACAAAGCATTCACCCAACTAGTAGCTCTTCACCTCATAACTTGACGCTTTTTTTTCCCCACTCACTGTGACTCTATACAATGCTATTTCTGTTGGACTTCTTGGGGTTGTTGATGTCCACAAACATCAGTGTTTTCCATTGGGGGTACCATTGTTATTTGAGGAGAGAAAATTCCTCATTTATGTGAAACTATTGCTTGCATGTCAAGGAATTTGGCTTCCCTGACTCCTGCCCTCTAAATGCCAATAACACTTCCCAGTTTGAAAATGCTCCCAAAAGGGAGGGTGGTTTCAAATAAGCAAGTGGAGAGGGCTAGAATGATCCATGTGACATCAGCATGAATTTATATTTACCTTGACATAGATACAGACAGGGACATACAGAAATGTTCAGCTGAGAGAGCCTAGAAGCGGCAGCACACCAGGAGCAAAAAGCAAACTGGGAGCCCAGATCTTTGTTTCTAACACCATTCTCTAAGAAAGGGAACCAGGGTTCTTTGGTGAAATCACTCGTTCTGGGACTGGCAGAGAAAATATCCGAGATGAATCTGGAGCATACTTGAGTACCAGAAAGTAATGTTAAGAAACAAACGAAAGCCCCACAATGATGGGGACATGTCAGAAGATCACAAGGCGCCAACTGAGAGCTCCCAAGGCTGATGCAATTTGTGTAACAAAATAAGTGAGGCAGAATCAGATTATAGCCCAAAGTATAAAATACATATCCATACTGATACAAATACATGATTAAATAAATACACACATGGAGAAAAACAGACAACCCTCCCATGTACAAGAATTCCAGATAATCTAGGTAGCTACTCTGCACTCAAGCGTAACTCCCTACTCCTTAGGCATGGGCTGCAGATCATGCTTAATCCCAAAGAGTAGAGTATGGAAAGGGAAATAAAAGAGTAAATTTGCAGTGGAGCAACTTGACAGAAACTACCTTAGTCAGGTAACTAAGGTCAACATCAACAGTGATAAGCCATTGCTCATAGCATATTGCCTTGATATGTGAAGATAATGAAATTTTGCCTCTGTAAAGTGGGTCTTTCTCCACAAAACCTATAACTCCAATCTAATCCTGAGAAAAAAACAAATCAGACAAATCTCAGTTGAGGGATGTTCTGCAAAATACCTAAACGAGTTGTCCCCAAAACTGTCAAGGTCAGAAAAAAACCAGGAAAATCTGAAAAGGCAATACAGCCAAGAGGAGCCTGAGAGACATGACAAGTAAATGAATGCGGGATCTTAATGGGATCCTGGAGCAGAAGAGAGACTAAGCAAATATCAATAAAATACAGACTTTAGTTAGTAATAATCTATCAATATTGGTTCATTAATTGTAGCATATATTCCACACAAATATAAAATATTAATAATAGGGAAAATTGAGTATGAGATATATGGAAACTATGTACTATCTTAACTTTTTTGAAAATCTAAAACTATTATAAAATTAAGTTTATTTTAAAAAATAAACACATTTTCAACCCCATCTCCCCCACCTCAGGTGAGTGGTAGCACTCTTGTTTGAAAGATAC
The DNA here is from genome assembly GCF_043159975.1 of Macaca nemestrina. Lineage (NCBI taxonomy): Eukaryota > Metazoa > Chordata > Mammalia > Primates > Cercopithecidae > Macaca > Macaca nemestrina. The sequence goes on from NC_092139.1 coordinate 46,214,352, forward strand.
CAGTGTAGAAATTCTTCTGATGCCTGTCAGTCCTATGACCTCCTTTCTGTCCTTCACTCCCACTCAACCACTCACTCTTGTGGTCACAACCAGATGCTATCATCGCCTATAGTACAAATCTTTCATGATCTCATCTCAAACATCTCTCTCCCTTTTCTGAGGCTTCAGAAAGGGGACATGACAGGCATTCTTTCACCTTGAACTCAAATTTCCTTCTCCAAGTATTAGCCACAAGGTTCACTCCTTCAGGTCTTTGTTCAAATACCTCCACTGCTATGAGATATTCCCCAACTCCCCATTTGACATTATAGTTATTTCTTCCTCTACTCTGTATCCCTCTCTAAGTTTTTAAAAATTTTATTCACTGATATTAGCATCTATTTCATATTCCACTGTGTTTTTCTTTCTGCGTATGTGTTGACTGTATTTCTGACCTGAAGGTACACTTCAAGAGGGCAGGAAATTTACTTTACTTTTTGTTGTTGTTAACTGCTGATTCCCCAAACCTACAGTTAGTTCCACATGCTCCACAGTAGGCATTCAAATCCTTATCATATAAATGGAGATATAAGAAGCGTCTTTTTTCTTTTTCCATTTTTACATTAGAATCAAGGGGTACATGGGCAGGTTTGTTGCCTGGGTATATTGCAGGATGCTGAGGTGTGGAGTATGATTGGACCCATCACATAGGTAGTGAACACAGTATCCAATAGGTAGTTTTCAGCCTTTGCCCGCTCTGTCTCTCATACTTTTTTTTTTTTTTTTTTTTTGAGACTGAGTTTCACTCTTGTCACCCAGGCTAGACTGCAATGGCGCAATCTCAACTCACTGCAATCTCCGCCTCCTGGGTTCAAGTGATTCTCCTGCCTCAGCCTCCCCAGTAGCTGGGAATACAGGCACCCACCACCACTCCTGGCTAATTTTTGTATTTTTAGTGCACACAGGGTTTCACCACATTGGCCAGACTGGTCTCGAACTCCTGACCTCAGGTGATCCATCGTCCTCAGTCTCTCAAAGTGCTGGAATTACAGGCATGAGCCACTGTGCCTGGTCTTTCTCTCCCACTTCTAGTGGCCCCCAGTGTCTATTGTTCCCATCTTTGTGTCCATGTAACCCAATGTTCAGCTCCCACTTACCACAATGAGAACATGTGGCATTTGGTTTTCTGTTTCTGTGTTAGTTCACTTAGACAATTTGAAGAGGGTTTTTTTTTAATAGAAAAAATATACCACTTCTCATACAAAAATTAGCCAGGCATGGTGGCGGGCACCTGTAATCCCAGCTATCTGGGAGGTTGAGGCAGGAGAATTGCTTGAACCCGGGAGGCAGAGGTTGTAGTGAGCCAAGATCGCACCACTGCATTCCAGCCTAGGCAACAGAGTAAGATTCTGTCATAAAAAAATTTTTTTAAAAAGTGTACCACTTCTCTCTCTGACCTATCTCTCCTCCACTAAGCAACATTTATTTCCTTTCCTCACATTCTAGTTATGCCTGAATGTAGGTTCCTGAGTTCTTCTTCCAAATGCATACTTACTATCTGCCACACATACCCATTGACCTCACTCATATATTTTTTCTCCATTGCTCAGAGAAGATTTCCAGATCAAACACTCACATAGTATGATTAATTGGAGGAAAGCTTCTACTGTACAAATATTGTATTGGTAAACAATAAAGATGGAGACTTTTAATCTTTTAAGCCTAGCACGTATATCTGTTTGTAAAATTAACTGTCCAAAGAGAGTGAGAAGTGTAAACCAAATGGTATTTGAGGATGATTTCAAAAATAGCAGAGTAGCCTCAGTGAATCATGAATATAATGGTAGTTTCTGTTCATGTATAATTAAACATTAAGCAACCCTAATTGTTATAATAGGCATTTAACCGAAATCCATCGGCTTCAAAGACAAAAAGAAGTGTGTTCTTCTGCACAGTACTGCATTTTCCTCTTTGGTTATAAAATGTTAACTGGGGAAATGTGAGCTCTTTCTTTATTATCTTTGGCAAACATCATTTTCTTTTTCTGTCAGGTGACTATAATGTCATTTTCTTGGTAGCACCCCGGCCTTGCAAAGTTTGGCTTAACTTTATTGATCTCTTTATACGTTTACAACAAAACAAACATATTTTGTTTGGAGAACTATGTCATTTGTTGGTCTTTGTTTGAGCTCAGCTGGTGAATGGGATGAGAAACTGAGTTTTAAGAAAAGAACAGCAGCGCCATTTGAACAGCTGCAGGAATGGATCTCTGAAGCAAACAGCTGGGCCACGTAATACGTCTCAGACTGAGCTCCTCTGGCCTCGAATTGGGGCCTGAAAATAAAAGAGAAGGGCCTGAGAGATGGGTGATGTGGAGCTGGAAGCTTGTGTTTTAGTTGTCAAATTCATAGCATGTTAATGCCAAATTGAATCCTATTACTTTCCATGAGTTAGAATGGCGGGTTTTTAAAGCTACTTCTGAGTTTCAAAAAGTTACCGCTGTCAAAGTCGTTCAGGCCATATAGGGATAGAAGATATTCTTTCTACATCTACCCCAGAAAACAGTGATTTCATGCCTTGTACCAGTTACAAACATGCCCAGTATCAAGGCAGTCCATAAACCAGATGATTTCTGTCCATCAAATGAGCTATCAGGAAACAGCCTCATCATGACTGACACTTTTGATTGACGCTAATTTACTGAAGAGCTATTTTACTCTTTAAGTGCTCTTAGCATATTCAAATAATATTTCTTGTGTCCATCTAAGTAGCAAAATATGTTTATTAACTTTTGAGAGACATGTCTTTTCAAATTAAAAAAGGTATACTTATTTAAACACATAAGGTGTCATTGTTTTATCTAAACCATTCACCTCCTCCCACCCATGTTAACAACATATATTAGTCCATTCTTGAACTGCTGTAAAGAAATACCTGAGACTGGAAAATTTATAAAGAAAAGAGTTTTTATTGACTCATGATTCTGCAGGCCATATAAGAAGAAAAGAGGCTTCTGCTCGGTTGCTGGGGTGGCCTCAGAAAACCTTTACTCAAGACGGAAGGCAAAGCCAGAGCAGTCACATCACATGGCCCAAGCAGGAAAGAGAAAGAGTCGGGATGCGCTAGGCACTTTTAAAACAACAAGATCGCTGGGCACGGTGGCTCATGCCTGTAATCCCAGCACTTTGGAAGGCCAAGGCTGGTGGAACACGAGCTCAGGAGTTGGAGACCAGCCTGGCCAATGTGGCAAAACTCCATCTTTACTAAAAATACAAAAACATTAGCCGGGCATGGTGGTGCGCATCTGTAGTCCCAGCTACTCAGGAGGCTGAGGCAAGAGAATTGCTTGAACCCAGGAGGTGGAGGTTGCAGTGAGCCGAGATCGTGCCACTGCACTCCAGCCTGGGTGACAGAGTGAGACTCTGCCTCAAAAAAGTAAATAAATAAATAAAATAAAACAACCAGAATTTAGGATAACTCCCTCTCTCACTATCACGGGATATGGCACCAAGGAGATGGTGCTAAACCACTCATGAGAACTCTGCCCCCATGATCCAGTCACCTTCCATTAGGCCCCACCTGCAACCACTAGGCCCCACCTCCAACACTGGGGATTACAATTCAACATGAGATTTGGTGGGGACACAGATCCAAACCATATCATCACCACTCTTAAAGACATGCTACTGGGAGGCCAAGGTGGGTGGATCACCTGAGTTCAGGAATTCGAGACCAGCCTGGCCAGCATGATGAAACCTCGTCTCTCCTAAAAATACAAAAAATTAGCTGGGCGTAGTGGTGCACGCCTGTAATCCCAGCTACTCAGGAGGCTGAGGCAGGAGAATTGCTTGAACCCAGAAGGCAGAGGTTGCAGTGAGCCAAGATCACACCACTGCACTCCAGCCTAGGCAATAAGAGCAAAACTCCATCTCAAAAAAAAAAAAAAAAAAAGACATGCAAAATTTTTTCTTTCTTTTTCATGCAGAAACTTCAATTAATACACTGAATGTTATTTTATTATCAAATGCAGAAACTAGAAACCAGAACATTCAATTATTTAAAAACAAAACAAAACCAAACATACAAAGTCACAGAAACCCAACTACTCAGCCCATATCCCTGACCTGGCCATGCAAGTAAGAAATTTGTCCACTTTCTTCATGGCCCCTTTTGCTTCTGCCAATGTGTGAGGTTTGTGAGGACTGTTTGATTCCCTTACCTACAGGCAGGCAAAGCTGGTTAACACCAGTGTCAATGGATGCTGTGTTAGGCTGTTCTTGTGTTGCTATAAATACCTGAAGCTGGGTAACTTATAAAGAAAAGAGCCTTAGGCTGGGCACAGTGGCTCATGCCTATAATCCCAGGACTTTGGGAGGCTAAGGTGGGCGGATCACTTGAGGTCAGGAGTTCAAGATCAGCCTGACCAACATAATGGAATCCTGTCTCTACTAAAAATACAAAAACTAGTCGGGCATGGTGGTGTGTGCCTGTAATTCCAGCTACCTGGGAGACTGAGGCAGGAGAATCACTTGAACCCAGGAGGCAGAGGTTGCAGTGAACTGAGATCGTGCCAATGCACTCCAGCCTGGGCGACAGAGCAAGACTCTGTCAGGAAGGGAAGGGAAGGGAAGGGAAGGGAAGGGAAGGGAAGGGAAGGGAAGGGAAGGGAAGGGAAGGGAAGGGAAGGGAAGGGAAAGGAAGAAGGGAAGGGAAGGGAAGGGAAGGGAAGGGAAGGGAAGGGAAGGGAAGGGAAGGGAGAAAGAAAGAAAGAAAGAAAGAAAGAAAGAAAGAAAGAAAGAAAGAAAGAAAGAAAGAAAGAAAGAAAGAAAGAAAGAAAGAAAGAAAGAAAGAAAGAAAGAAAGAAAGAAAAAAAGAAAGAGGGAGAGAAAGAAAGAAAGAGAAAGAAAGAGAGAAAAAAGAGAAAAGAAGGAAGGAAGAAAGAGAAAGAAAGAAAGAAAGAAAGAAAGAAAGAAAGAAAGAAAGAAAGAAAGAAAGAAAGAAAGAAAGAAAGAAAGGAAGGAAGGAAGGAAGGAAGGAAGGAAGGAAGGAAGGAAGGAAGGAAGGAAGGAAGGAAGGAAGGAAGGAAGGAAGGAGCTTTAATTGACTCGGGGTTCTGTAGGCTGCACAGGAAGCATGGTATCTCCTTCTCGTGAGGGCCTCAGGAAGCTTACAATCATTCAAGAAGCCAAAGGAGGAGCCAGTGTATTAGATGGTGAGAGTGGGAGCAAGAGAGAGAGAAGAGGAGCAGCCAGGCTTGTTTCAACAACAGCTCTCCTGTGAACTGAGGAAGAACTCACTTGTCACTAAGGAGATGGTGCTAAATGATTCATGAGGGATCCGCCCTATGATTCAATCGCCCCAACCAGGCTCGACCTCCAACATTGGAAATTACATTTCAACATGAGATTTGGAGGGGACAAACATCCGTACTATAGCAGATGGTGTTATCTTTTTTCCAAAAGGTTTCTTTGCTGAGTTTAAAAAGTGATGCAAACAATATATCCTTCGCGACTTCATAATGATCCTTAGCATAGCACAGTTTTTGAGAAGTCCAATGACAATTATTTAACTTTGTTTCACCCTGCAACTCTCATACTTTCTTAATCAAAAATTTTCTTCCATAGTAGGATCCCCTCTTCTCGTGGTAGCTGGGAGAGGATCACCCAGGAATGTACGAGACTCAGGCTTTTACTCCTAGTAGGACAAGAACTATTGGAGGGTTTTTAACAGAGGAAGGACATGATTTCTTAGGATTTATAGGGCCCACCTGGCTTCTGCGTGAGCTGTGACTGAGGGAAACACAAATGTACAACATGATTTAGGAGGCTAGTGTAATCATACAGGCGAGCAAGCAACTGTTAATTTGAACCAGGCGGTAAAGGTGTAGATGATGAGAGGGGATCATTTCCCAGATGCATTTGGAAGGCAGAGCTTTCAATATTGTTTGACAGATGGAATATGTGGTATGAGAGAGATGACTCCAAGTTTTTTTTTTCCCCCCCAAGCAAAGGGAAGACTCTATGAAGAGCAGATTGGGGTATTTAGAAGTAAATCATGAATGTCGTTTTGGAGATGTTAACTTTAAAATGTCAATTAGCATTTCAACAATAGCCAGGACACTCTGAAATCCTCTCTCTGAACTTGAGGTAGTTCAGTGCAGTGCCTATCAACCCTGGCAGCACATTAGAATTGCTTAGGGAGATTTAAAAATTCTGATGCTCAGGATGCTACCAAACAAATTACCTAAATATCTCTGGGGTGGATTAAGCCACTGGTGTTTTTGAAACCCTCTGGGTGATCCCAGTGTGTGACAAGGGTTGAGAACCACTGGGTCAGAGGCATCAGAGGTTTCAGGTTTGAAAGGTCATGACACTCTTTACTGGTTGTTGGGACAAGATAGGCATGCTTCCTGGATGTATGGAAATTGGAAACAAGGCAGGCACTATGGCTAGGAAGCAGATAATTCCCAGGTTTACTCTAACTCTTCAGGCACACTCCCTTCAGTCTCTTTAAGTTTCTGGAAGTGTCTAGCCTTCTTCCTTAAGGCACTTGTTTTACACATTCTTCATTTAAATTAGGCAGCATTCATGGTGCCTGGACTCCTGGCTGAGAGCCTGAGCCTTTTCTCCTGGTCTCTGGAGATCCATGACAGCAATCCATTACTGAGTTACCTGAGAATGTAAGAGCACTTCAGAGCCACCCTCACAGCCCAGCCAGGAACAGCTACAGTTGCAGCCAATCTGAAAGCAGCCGGAATTCAACAGCTCTGGATGAAGGGAAGAGAGGACCAGGAGCATTGAAAAGTAAGACAGTGGAAGCGACTCTTGGTCAAAGTGGAAGGGTCTTTAGGGAGAAGCTCTTGGAACTGCCCTCAGTGAAACCCACACAAGCATGTATGATGTTTGATTGCCCAAGTCCTCATGTGAACACATTTAGACATATCACAACGCACCCTTAACACACAGGCCACTCATATACACACAAAATATACAGCACATCACACACCCCTCTCATCCACTGCCCTCCCATATCAAATATCTCTGGTAAGCATTTCAATGGGCTCATTCACTCTTTAAATGAATGAGGGTTAAGTTTGTAATGGGCTTTCTGTACCCCCAGAAAATTTGTCATTTAACTGGGGGGCAAACACTGCCTGATGAACTTTGAAATTTGAGGTGTCATATCCCAGGGAGGAAAGCTTCTGGAAGACAAGTGTCCTTCCAAGTCCCCCTAAAGCTGCATTATTTAGGCACTGACTTACTCTGTTCACCTACAAAACCACTCTTGAGTAAGGGAGAAATCAAGGTGGAAGAAAGCCCTCAAAACCCCTTTGCCCAGGGGATAATTTTGTTTAAGGCACTGATTATTAACTCAGACCGAGTAAAAGCCCTAAGGGGACATTGATTCTTCTGCCCAAGGGCAACTCGTGCTGTCAGTGCCTGCCCACCTCCCAAGCCCTTATCTGTCAGTGAACAGAAGCTCAGCTTTCAAAGCCCAGGATCTGCATTTCTTGGCCTGAGGGCTTTCTCTAGACTAAGAAGTCTTCTTTGCCCACTTCTGTACCAGGCTGGTAGTTGACATCACCAACAAGCAGCTCTCCATCTATGACTGACAGAGAGGGATGCTCTACATGGGCCTTCTAGAATTCCCCATTGGGATTGAGCCCCAGTTATCTACAGTGGTGACTGGCTTGAGCAAATACTCTTCATTGACTGCATTCTTACCTCTGGCTCACTTTCCCATATCCCTACCAATGCTTACTGGAATCACCTCTCAGATAATCTATCTGCACTGAAATTGTTATTCGGGGCCAGCCTCTACAGAACCCCTACTAAGACACCAGGAAAGGGGCAAGTCCTCTGCAAGCATACATGACAAAAGAAGGATAAAGTTCAGTTGTCAAAAGGGACCAGAGCCACAAATATGTTTACAAAACTCTGTCCTGTTACCTATACTTGATTTACAATGACCACTTGGGAAATTTGCCTCTCTGCTGGGGTAGGGACCTGACTGACCATGTAAAGGGGAAACAGATGCACTCAGCCTGCGGCCTCACACATCTGTTGGATGAGCAATGACAATAATTTTCCAGGAGGAGACAATAAAAAATTCACATAAAACTTTTTATCGTGTAAGTGACACTGGTTATTGTAGTTGGTAAGCAGAAAGTTACCCCGAGGACAGAACTTTTCTGCCTATTAATGTAGAGAAAATGGCTAGCCTGCTTCCCGCATCTCAGAATATAACATTGGAGATGCTAGGATTCATTCCAGAGGAATTATGATACCAGCAAAATACAAAAAGGATGTAGCAAATGTGTGTTGCAGTAAAGATCATAAAATAAAATCTAAGCATTTCAGAGCTCTTGGGGCAAATTGAATCCATGGGAATTGAAAAATAAAGGGCTTGAAAAAAAAAAAGTATGCTCTTTTTACAGAGAACAGGAAAATAATATATTTCTCCTTTTTACAAAGAGTAAGTTCTTCTGGCCCCAAAACTGTAGCCGAGATATTTCCTAACATATAAAAACATTATTTTATAAGGACCCACCCACAGTTTTGGTATTTGTAATCAGGTTTTAGTCTAAAGCTTTCCTTTTCAGCGTGGACAGATGCCAACAAAGGAATACAATTTGTAAATAATGAAAGTAATCAGTATCCTCCTCCACTTGCCCCCATCATGCAACTTCCCTTTGGATACTGACTCTACCTCCTGCAGATTCAGCCTCTGTGGGAGCAGCCAGGGTGCCAATGTCTTCACCTACTCCATACGCTCCATTCCAACACAGCTCTAGGAGGCTGTGCATTCACCACAGGGTGTGGGAGAGCTTGGGATGATGAAGGGGTCAGTTTTACAACATTATCATCATCACTAAAGCTGAAATATTTGAGGAAAGGGGGCTATTCTGAGGTATCATTTAGATAGCCCAACCCAAGTGCTATAAAAAAGACTAGCATTTGCATCTGCTTTTATACCCCAAGTCTTGATATTTAATAAAATTTTAAAAAGTAGTGCTCATATCACAACCTAATGCATGTCAGTGGAGGGGCAAAGGGGACTAGTTACGCAGTCACTCAGGGATCTAGGCTGTCCCTGTATATTGGTTCTACAATGTCCTAGGACATAGGTCAGCAAACATTGTTTTTAAAGAACCAGAGAGTAAATATTTTCAGACTTGTGAGGCATATAGTCTCTGTTGCAACTACTGCCACTGTAGTGTGAAAGCCACCATAAATAATACATGAACAAATGGCCATAGCTGCATTGAAATAAAACTTTATTTATAAAAACAAAAGGCCAGCCCACAGGATGTAGTATGAAAATTTCTGCACTAGGATCTTGAAGCTCTCTACTGCCTCTGGTCAGCAGACAAGGAAAAAGAGAGAGTGGAGGATCAGGATTGTGTGGGAGATATTTTTAGGGACCAGACATGAAATAAGCACATAACACTTTACCCTCATTTCATTGGTCAGATCATGTGGCCTCAGCAACTGCAAGGGAGCTTGGAAAATGTAGTTTATCTGTGTGCCCAGAATGTGATGAAAGAATTTTGCCTGCAATTGTACAGTACAGTGTGTGAGAGAAGCATTACATAAGCAATTTCAGAAAACCAACTATTTTCTTGGACTTAAGAATGCTCCATGTTTCCATGTGGATGAATTCTGCAAATCTTAATTAGGAATTAAAAGGGATCTGGCTGGACTTCTGATTATAAAAGAAAAAAAAATCTGTTAATACATTCATAGATAGAAATAATAAATCTTTATTTCTTTTTAAAAGTTCATAATTCTTACTTTCTGTAATGAACATTGGTCTCCCCCCAAATACTATTAAATTAACAAGATTCGACTGCATCCATGAGCTTGGCTAATAAATCAAGTTTAATTTTCTTATGTAGCTTTAGAGGTAATACTATATCGAATTCAGGGTTTTATTTTCCTCCAATAATTCTTAAGAGTGATTATTTTCATGGAATCTGACAATGGAACATAATTATTTTTTACCATTCAAGGTGTGAAAGGAGGCTAGATTTAGTAGCATTAGCAAACCCAAGGGGCTGAAAAGATATAAATGGAATTTCATCAGACACTCTTGCTACGAGAAAAAGAATTAAAAAAAAAATTCACTGTAATTGTTCTGGTGTCTGGTTTGGGTCAGAATAAGTAAAAGACAAAGAAATAAATCTAAAGCTCTTGTCTTCATTTTTCATCCTTCACGCCTTCTAATGAGGCAGAGCTGTGCAGATAAATCTAAAATTTTAATGAGGAAAAATGAAAAATATATGTAGTTGGTGCTGCAGTGCCCTTCTAAGTCACCCTGAAATTTTTAAAGTTATTGTGATTGTTCTGGATTCTAGATATATTTTGTATACAGTGGAAGTAACTTGCTCCACATATCAAACTACACTTAAAATTGCATTAGTTTTGTTGTTTTATTTTTTAGATGCTGGTGCTTTTCTGTTTCTTTTGCCAGTGATGTTGGCTTCTGGTGGGCAGTAGTTCTGAAAGTTTAGCATGCATAGGAATCACCTGGGAGGCTTTTAAAATACAATTTCCTGAGCCTCACACTCAGGAAGTCAGCAGATCTGAGGTCAGGCCTGAGAATCTGCATTTGTAACAAGCCTCCAGTGATGCTGATGCTGCTGGTCCGGGGCCAAACTCTGATTAACACAGAATCAAAGGTCATTCCATTGGAAACTCAACTCAAGCTGATTTAGCAAATAGGAAATATATAGGCTTGAAGAGCTAAAAATTCAGGCTGCTAGTCTGTCCTTAGGTACTATAAACTCCACCAGCTCAAATGAGAACCCGAGGGTTCAGCTTTTCTCTCTTTCTCTTGCAGCTCATTTCCCCTGTGTTGATATTTCTCTCATGGCCACAAATGGATTCTGATGCTCCAGACCTTACGTTCTCATATTTCCAAGCCCAACAGTCAAAACAGACTTTTCTCCCATCAACCAATGAAAATTGTTTCTATTATTAAATAATTGAGTCACACAGTTGTCTTGAGCCAGTCCCCATTTTCAATGTAACCCTAGAGATGCGATATCCAACCAGTTTAAATTAATCTGGACCTACCCTTGGATTCAAATCCTCAAGCCCCTGCCTTGTCTGTTTTTTTGTTTGTTTGTTTCCTTCAGGGGTCTCTCCAAAGCAATGAGTGGTCTCTCAGCTTGAACTTAGCTGCAGCCTGGGCATGCGTGGGGTTGATGTCCTTAGAGCAACTCCTAATCAATGGGGTATGGAGTTCATGGATAGATGTCCCACCTCCCATCTTTCAGAAGGACAATTATTAAGTGCATTATATATAATGTTTCTTATAATGTACCGGTAGGAGTCTGTTCCAGCTGTCCACTCTAGAAACCTGAGCTATGATAGACCTTGACCAGACCTTTTCTTTTTTCCTGTCTCTATCTCTTCACTCTTTCACCCTGCTTCTGGAATCACCTCCCAAATAAACTCTCTTTATCTAATCTTTTTCTTTACCTAAATGAACTGTAGTTTTGTCGTTCATTGATAATATCCACAGATTGGGCTTCTTTTACATTTGAAAAAAGTATTAAAGAGCCTAAATACTAAATACCAGTATACTCAATACATGGGCATCATTTTTATCACTGACTTGGCATATTTCATTATCTCTGCATTAGTTTCCTAAGGCTGCCATAACTATACGACAAACAGGGTAAATTAAAACAACCGAAATTTATTGTTTCACAATTCTGGGAACTAGAGGTCCAAAATCAAAGCATCAGCAGGTCCATGCTCTCTCTGAGACCGATAGCAGGAAATGCGTCATTGCCACTTCCTAGCATCTGGTGGTGGCTGTCAGTGCTTGGCATTCCTTGACTTACAGCTCATGGCTCCAATCTCTGCCATCTTCACATAGTTTTCTCCTTGAGTCTGTGTTTTGCCTTGACTACCTTCCCATCTTATAAGGACAACAGTCATACTGGATAAAGGGGCCATCCTAATCATCTCATCTTAACTTGGTTATATCTGCAAAGATCCTATTTCTTAATAAGGTCACATTTATAGAAACCAGGGGATAGAGTATATCTTTTGGGACAATAAAATTTAACACATATTAAACTCATAGGAATTCACGAATATTCTGCCTAATCCACTTCTTGTATTTCAAGCTTTGCTCTAATCTTTTTCAACTCATCAACTTGTTGTCACTACAGTACCTTTTGTGTGCAGGAAGGAAACAAGTTTCTGATTCAGAGAAAACTGCAGGGACAGCAACTTCCTAAAGCTTTCAGAAAAAAAAAAAAGAAAAAAAAAAAGTGCCTGAGACTGCCAGGCCCTAAATGCCAAACAGCTTAGAGAAAGAGATTTAAAGCTCGTAAATATCAAAGAGCCTCTGGAACACTGGGGGCAGGAAGAACAATCCTAAACACAGTGAAACATAAATAAAATTGCATTGGGCTCATTGGTTGCACTCCCAGGGCAAAATTATCATCCCCTTTCCAAAAGTAGCATTTAGCACAACATTAGTTTGGAATAGTTATTGTCTTTTTGGAATACATTATTTTTATAGCTTATGGCAGAAGTTGACACACAACATTACATTATTCTGCATTTCCACTCAGATGAACACAGGTAGGATTGTAGCCCTGACAGACACTTTGGGATTGATTTAACCTAGGCCTTAATCAAAAGAAGGTCACTTACCTGCCCACAAAATGATAATCTCACCTTATTCCCCAACCCTAATGGGATGATTATTTATATTTTATGTTTCTTTTCTGATTAGAGGAAAAAATAAATTGCCATTTTACATACAGAAAATAAATAAATAAAAATGCCCTATAAGCTCATTACTTATATATTTTTAAAAGTATAAGCTTATTACTTTTTAAAAATTACATCACATAATCTTTGGAACCATGATGTTTGGTAACTTCCTAGTACTCCATTGCCTGATGTACCATAATTGTTTTAGTTGATACTCTATCATGAACCATTTACTTTGTTGCTATGATTTTCATTCCTATAAAAATGCTGTAATTATCATCTTTGTACCTGAATTGTTGTGTGCATGCTAGCATTATTCTTAATTTCATATCCTGAGTTTCAACAGTCAAAATATGTACACTTTCTGACATGGAACCCTGTTTAATCTTGAAAAAGGAAGTAAGCACCCCTGCAGCTGTCCAGGTCTCAACAGGTTCATATGTCAGGAGTCACTGATAAGAAAGTACAAATTAGCCCTTTCTGTTTCGGTATTCTTAGGCTGTGTTCACTCACTTACCTGCATGCACAGATGGGAAGAGTCCACCTTGGGCTGTTCTCTGAAATCTCCTCATCTCTTATTTTCATGGGTCTTGGGAAGAGCTGTTAGGAAAATCTTGAACTTGGATCTATTTGGATGGGCTTTAACCAGGTAGAAAGTGGGCTTGTCAGGGGCTCCCCTCGTTAGACGCAGAACATTTGCAGTGCATACATACATTGTGCTCCTCCTGATCACTGCGCCTCAATCAATCAGGCCAATTAGAGCCTTGTTGTTACATCCCTTCCCCATGCACTCCCATCTTTCAGAGCCAATCAAGAAGCAGGGAGTGGGTCACTCCTTAACCCAAATCTACCTTGGCCAGGTTCCAATTTTTTTCTTGTTTTTTGCTCTCCCCCACAGTAGAGGGAACTCCATTCGTCAATCATGTCTTTGGCGATTTAAATGACTGATGGCTTGTTGCACGTCATTATCCAGGCTTGGAGAGAATAATAATTGCACAACCCCTCCGATCAGGGAAATAAGATACAGAATTCTGCTGAAACCCATCTCATTACCTGATAGAGTACAGGCCAAAAGCCAGTTTGGAAAAAAATCTAATCCAGTGTTTGCTCTTTGCTGAAAGTGAGAGCTTTCTCATCTGAGTTTGTGAACAGTTCTTATCTGTGATGAAAGAACAAAATATATTGATGGCACACTGTAAAAAAGAAGCTTCATGTATGTCTTTCTGGAAGATGACTTTTTGCTATTCAAAGTGTGGTGCAGCCTCAGCATCAACTGCTAGTTAGAAATGCAGATTCTCTGACCAACGAAGATATTCTGAACCAGAACCTGCATTTTAATAAGATCCCCAGATGATTTGTATGGATTTCAAGGCTTGAGAAGCACTAGCATGTGCTTCTGAAGGTACTGGCACCTAGCTGCCAGAAAGAAGCCCTTTTAAAAACACAACTTTCATATGTACATAGAGTGTAGGATGACAGACATTGAAGACTCAGAAAGCTGGGAGTGGGAACAGATAGATGATGTGAAATCGCTTAATAAATGCAATGTACATGATTCTGGGTGAAGGACACACTTAAAGCCCAGATTTCATCTCCATGCACTATATCCATGTAACAAAATTACACTTGTACCCCACAAATTTATACAAAAATGAGACTTTGCTTATAAAACAAAACAAAATAAATGCAAACCGTCAAAAACTTTTCTCCCTAGAAGAACATTTAGGTTCCTCCAGGATGCAGTTGCACAGTTTGTAGGGCTAACACCCAAAAATTAATTCTAAGGGATGGGATTTGTTTTTTTGGATTTCCTTTCATTTCTAATTACATAATTTTAGGTAGTTTAATTTATTAAAAAATAATACAGGCACATGGCAAAAATTTTTTTAAAACATAAGCACAAAACTATGTATATTTAAAAGTAAGACCTCATTCTGGGTATTTAATTTCATTCCTAGATGTAATCACTGCTAATTGATTTTTATATTTTGTATAACTTAAAAGTAGTCTAATGTATATGTGTGTGCATATGTTTATTTATATCTTAAAATAAACTTTTGTATGAGCTATTCTGCCCCTTTTTTTTTAACAACTTTTAAATATCCCATAACAGCACATAGAGAGATTCACCTTATTGTTTTTAATATTTACATACATTTTTATATGTTTGCATGAAAATTTGCCTTGTTTTATTTGCCTATTCCAAATGATGCTGCAATGAATATCTCTCTGCATATGGGCTTGTACACATGTGTATCTATCTGTAAAACAAAAACCTACGAGTTAAATTACCAATTCTAAGAAAAGGAGAACTTAAAATTTTGATGGATTTCACCAATTGCTCTTCAACAACACCATAGACATTTAGCACCCCACGAACCGTTCAAAAGACTTGTGATTTTCCTATATCCCTGTTGTACTAGCTATCAACCCATAAATGTGTAACCTGACAGTTGGAAATTAGTATCCTATTTCTATTTAAATATACATTTCTTCCATTATGAGTGAATTTGAGCATATCTGCATGTGTACAAACCATCTGTATCTCTGTTTGTTAACTGTTTGTTTACTTTCTTCAGCCCTCCTTTTCGGAGGGAAAAAAAGGCCTTTTTCTGATTAACTTATCAAAACTTAACTTTTTGTATTAATGACTTCATAAATTAACCCTTAGAGGGTGACACATTTCAGAAACATTTCTCTCAGTTTGTATTTCATCATTTTTCTCTTTGTTATATTATTTTTCTTTTGAACAGATAATGCTTTTACCTAGTTTAAATATTGGAGCAATGTACGCATGCTATGAATTAAGAAGACTCACTCATTTTCATACCTACCAGTGTCTACTCCCTAGTCACCTCCTTGTGATCATTTCTTGTATATGTATCAATGCTTATGTAATAATAAGCAAACACACATATACAACCTTAATTCCTCCTCTTTTGTAGAAAAAGAATTTCACTTGCAATGTTCTTGCTTATTTTTCACTTAGAAAAACATCTTAGAGACTTTTCTATATTAATAGAAAGCAACCTCATCATTTCTCCTTTTTTACAGCTGTATAGTATTCCACTATGTGATCATAACATACTTTATTTCATCAAATTTGTGGTGATGGACATTTGTTTTGTTTCCAATTTTTCACTATTAAAAACAAATTTGCAGTGAATAACCTTGTAACCATATTTATATTTTGTGTGAGCATATGTATATGTAAAATGTATTCCCAGAGGTAAGATTGCTGAGACAAAAGATATATTAATTTGTAATTTTGATAAATATTGCCAACTTTTTTACACACTCTTTTTCATTTTTACTAGCAATGTATGAAAGTGTCTATGTTGACCAAATTATGAATTAACTGCCATATGACAAATAAAGGATGGCATTTCACTGTGGTTTTAATGTACATTTCACTTTCATGAGGAAGAGTGTACAAATGGTTTAAGGGCTATTTGTATTTTATTCTGTTAACTCTTATTTATCTGTTCATACCTTTACCTAGTTTATCACCAGATTGCTGTCTTTTAAGATTATTGGAATTTTACTATGTATATCCAGGTACGAGTCCCTTGTCTTTTGTATCAATTACCAACATTTTAAAACAAGTTGTTATTCTTCACTTGATCTTTCCCATTTTTTTTCATGTAGGACTTTAATTTTTTTGTAATTTATCACCCGTATTTATGTGTTACGTCTTTGGTTCTGAATCATGTCTATAAAGGAATTCCCTACTCCAAATTTGTAAAATAATGTGACCATATTTTACTTCAGTTCCTTCAATAATTCACTCTATTTGAGGCTTATTTTAGTTTACTACATAAAGTATGGCCCTAACACCGTTCTTTTTCCAATAGTTACCAATATCATTTCTTAAATATATGTATTTATATTATATATCTTCTCTCCCACTAGATTGAGATACTGCCTTAAACATATTCTACATACTCCGTATATCTGAAACTACAGGTGTCTGAACATCCTGCTGTGTTCCATTCGTCTGACTATTCATGTGCCAATGCTGTACTATTTTAAATCGTGAGTTTTCCTGGTATGCTTTATCTTGAGATAGAGCTTGGTCCCTTTCACTGTTCTTCATATGTAGAGATTTCCTTACTAATATTGCTAGTTCATTTACTATATGTATTTAAAATCAGTCTGAATAGTCCTGAGGCGAAGGATAGAGACCTGTTGACATTTTTATCCCAGTTATGTTAAATTGATAAATTATTTTAGAGATCTTTGGACTCATCATGATGTAGAATATTCTCATGCAAGAATCTGCTCTTTCCATTTTCTCAGATCCATTTTTTTTCAAGTTGTGTTTTAATGCGTTCCTCCTATATAGTTTTCACATCTCTTACTATGTTTAGTGTGGTGTTATTCTAAATGTAAAATGAGTATGTTTTTCGTTACATATTCTAACTGATCACTGTTTGTACATATGAAGGAATGATTTTCCCTGTTTTTATTTTATACCCTGATATACAACAACATTATTTATTGGTCATAGTTTTCCACTGATTCTCTTAGACTTCCTAGATATGTAATAATATCATCTGGATATAATAATAGATTTACAGTTTTCCTTCATGTTAATTTATTCATTTAAGACAAGATACATAGGGGAACTCACCTTCCCCCCCCACACACACACACAAATAAGGGAACTGTATGCAAGAATAAAGGAGCAAAATTCTAAGGAATGTCAGGAATACTTACAAGGGAGTCTCACAGAAAGCTAAAGTCACTTCTTAGGAGAGGAGCCAATAAAGTTTGAATTGTTCCCAGTCAAATGAAGGACTTCCTTAGTACCCACATGCTGGTGTTGTGGTTTATAGAAGAAACCTATAAATTGTGTGTGTGTGTAATTATTATTTTTTAAGACAGTGTCTCCCTGTATTGCCCAGGCTGGAGTACAGTGGTGCGATCTTGGCTCACTGCAATCTCCACCTCCTGGGCTCAAGTGATTCTCCTGTCTTAGCCTCCTGAGTAACTGGGGTTACAAGCATGTGCCAGCATGCCTGACTAATTTTTGTAGAGTTGGGGTTTCACCATGTTGGTCAGGCTTCTCTGGAACTCCTAGCCTCAAGTGATCCACTTCAGCCTCCCAAAGTCTTGGGATTACAGGTGTGAGTCACCACACCAAGGCCTATGTTTTGGCATCTATTTTCTTTGGAACTTAGTGCATAAATGATATTTTATCAACAATCCATGGATATCTGGGAGAAAAGCAATCTCATTTATTTTTATACAAGAAATCTGTGTTGGTCAGTATTCTTCAGAAAGATGATAGATAGATAGATAGATAGATAGATAGATAGATAGATAGATAGATAGGATTCATTAGAGGAATTCACTCATGCAATTAGGGAAGGTGAGCAGTCCCATGAAAGTCTGTCTGAAGGCTGGAGACCCAGAGATGCTGGTAGCATCATTCAGCTTAAGCCCCCGAGAGCCTCAGAACCAGAGAAACTGATAGTGTAATTTGCAGTCCGAGGCTAAAGGCCTGAAAATCCTGGTGTAAGTCCTTGAGTCCCAGAACCCTGTATACACCACTTCAATTTGATAGTAGAGTGCTGTCATGCACACCCAATTTATGATAGGAAGCTCACGTCAGATGGTAACTTGGTGGCCCATGGTCAAGTGTTCATTTTATACTAAGGAAAACTAAGACCTGCCTCTCAAAAGGAGAGTAGGTATTTGCAGATGATGACAGGGCTTTGTTCCCAAATCCTAAGGCACTCTGCTGTGATTCACCAATAGAGTCCTGCCAAAGGCTCCAAACAGCATCCCTGTCTGCTACTGACGCCTCAAGCACCATTGGATCTATTGGACCATTGGCCCAAATGGCAGAGCACTTTGCACAGCCGCCTGGATTTGTTGCAGAGTCTTCTCCTGTTCTCGGCCCTACTCAAAACTGGCAGCTTTTCAGGTCTGTCAGTAGATGGGCTGAAGTAATACACCAAAATGAGGAATGTGTTCCCTCTAAAATATAAATAGGCCACTAGACATTGTGCTTCTTTCTTGGTTGTAGGAGCAGCTAAAAGCAGCTTCTTATCCTTCATCTTAGAAGGGATTCTTGACATGGCTCAAACCACTGGACCCCTAGAAATTTCGCTGAGGGAGAAGGCCCCTGAAATTTAGTAAGATGTATTTCCCATCCTCTGATGTGTAAATGTCTTACTAATAAGTTTAGAGTAATTGCTACTTCATGCTCACTAGGTTCCATCAGCATAATGCCATTAACGTAATGGATCAGGGTACTATCTTGTGAAAGGGGAAGGTAATCAAGATCCCTGCAAACTAAATTGTGACATAGGGCTGGAGAGTTGATATGCCCCTGAGGTAAGTCAGTGCAGGTATGTTTAGCCATGCCAGCCACAGCAAACTGCTTCTGGTGGGCCTTATGGAAAGCTATGTAGAAAAATGCATTCGCCAGTCCAATAGCTATGTACCAAGTACAAGAAGACATGTTAATTTGTTCAAACAGTGAAACCATATCTGGTACAGCCACTGCAATGGAATTCACCATTGGTTAAGCCTACAATAAGCCACTATTATTCTCCAAGGTCTAGGCCATATAGAAAAATTGAATGATGATGTGGTTGGAATCACCACCCCTGCATCTTTTAAGACCTTGATGGTGGCACTAATTTCTGCAATCCATCTAGGTATGTGGTATTGTTTTTTTATTTATCATTTTCCTAGTTAGAGGCAGTTCTAATTAACTATCATGTGGTCTTTCCAACAATAGATTAGGGAACCAATGTGCAAATTCTACCAGCAGCTAAGTGCATCTATTCCAATTTTGCATCTGGAAATGGAGAAATAGTCACAGAGTGGTTTAGGGACCCACTGGGCCACTGTGAGTCAGAACTGAGCTAAAACACCATTGTTGGCCTGAGCTTCATAAGCTCTCACTGTATCTAGAGGGCCACCGTGATGTTTCTGGTCTACTGGAATCAAGGTCAGTTCAGAGCCGATGTCCCAGTAGTCCCTGAAAGGTCTGATGCTTTCCTTTTCCCCAATGCACAGTTACCCTGGAAAAAGGCTGTAAGGTCTCTTTCAGGAGGGATGAGAGAAAGAGTAACTGTATACATTTTTGGAAGTGTACTGGGGTCCTTCCTGGAGGTGACCCAGCCTTTCCTTCATTTAAGGGGTTGTGTAGGTCTGTAAACTGGCTCAAGTTTGAGAATTGATTGAGGAGTCATGATTCTCATTGATATAATTCAAGTTAGAGTTTTGTTCACTTGACCAGAAAGTTTTCTGCTTATACAGATCAAGTAAGTTTTAGTAGGCTTCCTATTTATTTCACATCTAAGAGCACCACACTTAACCAGCCAATGCCATAGAACTACATGAGTCGGAGCATTCTGATTTTTCCTTTGCCTCTGTTGTTCATGACAGTAACTATGCCCACCTTGCCTTTGACAGTTGAGTGCTGCCACTTGACCCCTGCCAATTCGGGATCCAATTATTCCCAGTGCATTTAAGTTTTCCAATTGACTGACTGTGGCTCCTACGGTAAGATCTGGCCTACAGAGAAAAGCAATATCAGAGCTCTTCAGGGATGCTGTGGCTCTCCTCACAAGTCTATTTCTCATCATCTGTTTTCTTATTTATTTTAGTGTCTAGTTGATCTGTCAAAAATTAAAGAAGTATAATAAATCCTCCCAAATCTGTGTGCTTCTGTGTATATCTCTTGTTTCCTCAGTTAGGGTTGTGTCTATTTTGACATTCTGTATGTGCTGTATGTCAGCACATACAGACTCATGAGGATTATAATTTGCATGCAATAATTCCCTTTGTACTGTTAGCATGCCTTCTGCTTTGAATTTTACTTTGTCTGATATTTATATTGTCATCTCTCTGTTTACTTAGATTGCATTTCTCTGGTTAAATTTGCCCATCACTTTCTGTTTTTCCTTTTGAATCATTTTATTTTAGTTATCTGTCGTAGACCACAAATAGTTGGGCTTTCACTTTATCACTCATCTGTGAACGTCTACATTTTAGTATAGGAGTTTGACTCATTTGTGGTTATTGTCAGAATTGATATGCATATTGTATCTGACAACTTTCTTTCTGCTTCTTATTATTACATGCTTCATTGTGGCTTCATTTGCAGTTTCTCATTTGCTATATGGCTTATGTTTTTATTTTATTTTTTTCTCTTTTTGATATATACATTTTCTATACAAAATCCTTATACTTAAGATTTTCAAAAATATTCTTCAACCTGCAATCCTTTATGCATTAAAGTTAAGAACAATATAATAAACTATGATTTTCTTCCCTGCTGGAAGAGCAATTTGGCACTTTTTTGTTCTACTTGCTGTTTTCCAATATTCTGCTACTTACTTTTATGATATATATGTTCAGAGCTATATCATTATAATTTTATAATATTTTAATATAACAGTAATATCTTTCAAAAAGAGAAACTGGAATTGACTTTCAATTTTGTGATCAAGTTTCTCAGAATTTCATAAAACATTTTATTTTAACTTCTCTCAGTGTTCATCACCTGCAATTGTATGCCCTGCCTACGCATTCTTGAATGTTGATTAGGATTTCTCCTATAGCTACTTGGCACTTTAGTGAAGTCATGTTTTCAAGGATGGTACACGGACATTTTAGAATCTGACCTCTTCAATAAATACCATCCTTTCTGTAGCTTACAGGCATTAAATAAAGAGTAGCTGCAAAATATGAATTAGGTAACATTTTTCCCACAAAACTGGTCAGTTATGATTGCTTTACTCTCAGTCATTTACTGTTTCACAAAAGAAATCTCCATTTTGCTAAATACTTGGGGTTTTCTTGAGACCTGTTGTTTCTCCTTGGAAGATGACAATACCTTTTTGTAATATTTAATTAATTTTTCTATGTTTGTTGACATTTACCTAAAATTAACAGGTTTCAGTATTTTTATGCAAGTTGGTTTGGGGCCAGAAGAGATTTTCTTCATATATATATATTTCAGTTTTACTTATGTGTTAGTTTTCAATGTTTTATCCTGTATTATACTTTCAAGTTTTAGGCTAGTTCTCTGTCCTCAATTCTATATTTTTTTATCTTTTCATTTGTATCTTTTTTCTGTGGCTCGAAATCATTTGGGAAATTGTTTAAACTTGTGATGTCTACTGGCATCCTAAAAATAGATAATGTGAGTGTTCATGATTAGATCAAGTCACCTCCAACACCCCAATTCAGCCACATGCCTCTTTCTATCACTAACATATTCTGTTCCCCGTAAGTAGTAAATAGAAAGATAATCAGAAAAAGCAAATGGCAACAGCTTTAATGTTTATTTTTGGGAATTGTATGCCAAACATATATGCCATTGGGCCACCGAAGATCACCTAATAGACATCTTGAAGGCTTTGTTTACATACTAACCTGCAAAAAACTTCTTAACAGTCATACAACACACCTGGTTGTCTCCAATGTCTTGTCCCATATAATATTATCCGTTAAGTCCCTCCTGAACCATTAAATAAAATACAGATGCCAAAATTGCATGGCGGTAGAGAACAGAGTCCATGTGGTGTATCCCATTTGTTTGGACTCAGGACACACCACTCTAAAATATGACTGTAGGAGACCAGAATATGCCAACTCAAAATATATTCTTGTGACATGTTTCAAGCTGGTTATTTTGAGAAATTGTAGAACCAGGAGTAGCTCTGAAAAGCTGTTCTTTTGTAAAAGAAATTTATATCTGTAAGGGAAATCTACATTGTAAAGTATCAGTATCAGGAAGAGGGCTGCTTCAGACCACTTTTATTCCCTAAAAGATGTTTTATGTACATAACAAGACAATCTTTATTCAACACACAATTCCTTGCCTCACCCTCCCATAACACATACCATCACCATTCTCCCAGAAACCCCAAGTCCCTTTTCCTTTAACTCAGGTTATATAGGCTTCTCGATCTCTGGGGCGTCGGGTGTTCACTTTTCTTTCATGTGATGCCCCGGTGCATTTATATACCTTTTCTCCTTTTAATCTGCTTTATATCTATTTACTTTGTAGGTCATCTAAAGAACCTAGAAGGATGGAGGAAAGGCAGCTTTTTTTTGTTTGTTTTTTTGTTTGTTTGTTTGTTTCCTACAAATTGCTCACAACTGAGAAAACCACAATCACAAAAGCACCACTAGGCAGAGGATACAGAGGACATCTTCAGTGTTCTCTTTTTAGCACAAGATGCTGTCTATAGGAAGGATGCCACCAGAGCTCTCATATTGTCCTAGCCCTCATGCACATACACCTAAGGGAGCTTAGAATGAACACCTGTGACTCTTTGCCTGGCCTGCAGGAGCACATTTGGCCTAAATTCTGAGAAATACATGTGTGGCCTTTAAAGCTAATAACTCCAGAAACAGCCTTGGATCAATAATGAATGAGGATTTGGTGGATAAATGCCCCAGCTCCCTCCCATTAGGGGAGAAGAACCCAGTGGAGTGCCCTACACTGTCTTCCAGAGTTCTCCAGCACAATGCTGCTAATGATGTTACAGTGGTAAAGTCATTGCTAGCTCGCTCTTAAAAAAAAAAAATCAACAGCTTTACTGAGACATAATTTACAGACCATAAAATTTACCCACTTATACTAGACAATATAATTATTTTTAGTATATTTGCAGGTTGTGCAGTCATTACCAGGATCAATTTTACAACATTTTAATCACTCCAAAAGAAAAACTTTATATAATTAACTCTTTATTAACTACCTTCCTCTCTCTGCTTCACGTCTCTCTACTCCTGAACCACTGTTTCTTGAGATGGCCACTCCAGTAAACTACGTGCACTGAAATTCTCTCTAAGTCTGCTTTTGGGAAGATGCAAACCAAAACAGCAACAACCAGAAAGACAAAGATAAATGACTAGAAAAACACAGGTGATGTTCCATAAACCATGTCACCAGCAAAACTTTCCTTTGAGCATCCACTGGTTTATACTTACCTAACAGATGTCTTGAAGGTTTTCTCCTCCTCTAAGCTCAGAAAGATACTTCACTTTCCTGATAATGCACTATTTTGTATAGTTTATATGTAATTTTTATTCCATTTTAATTCATCCTCAAAGGAGAGGAAATACAGACAGACCACATTTGTGAATTGCCCTTAACTCTGCTTCTTCTCCACCTGGGTCTGATCATTTCCCATCCTCAGATTCACACTTCCAGAACAGGTTGCTTTTCCTTTTCTTACAACCCAGCAAAATTCCTCACACAAGCAAGATAGTATGTCATGGAGTTTTGCAGCCCTGAGGGACTGTATTCTCCTAATACTGTACTCAAATGGGATCATTCCAAAATTTCTCCTCCACCCCTGTTTAACAATGATTTTTAAAATACCATATCGACTTAGATATTTTATTGTGCTGTTTACTCTTTCTTAAATAATCTCCACATTCTACTAATGAAGACTCTATTTCTTCTGCAAAAACACCGATGCCCACAGGATGCCAAGCACTGGTGGTTAGCAGCTTATTCCCTAGAATTCCTCATGCTTCCCTTTAATGCTTCCCAAGACTAACAGTATTTGTTCCCAAAACTGGTATCACCATCTACACTTGCTACTATAATTGTTAACATATGTGTTACTATATATAATTCAATTGTTATGTAAAACAGTAAAATACGAAGGGTAAAAGCAAAAGGTATTATTTCTGTGAGAGCAAAGCTGATTACTTCCAAAGACTCAAAGGAAAATTGTTTAAATTAGCAATGTTGCACTTGATTTAGAGATCTGTGAGAAAACTGTAAAAGATTTGAAAATAAAATTATATGTATATACACTCACGTATGTCTTCTGCAATCGTATGTGCATTACAAATCCTATGAGTTTCTTTCATCACTTTAGAGATGAAACTGGAACACTTAGACCAGCAAATAGTTAAATGCACATTAGAGTCACAGTGAAAGATTTTAAAAAGTTGGGACTCACTCTCAGATTCTGATTGTATTTGTCTAGGACAAAACAGGCTGGACATCATCTATTAAGACTTTGGTTTATTTCGTTTTTACAACTCCTCACGGAATCTGATGTGCAGTGAGGGTGCTAAAGGCATGGAACATCTTATCTTCACTTTGATTAGTGACTACTCTTCTGTATGTTGCAAACCTTCCTCTACAAATTGCTTTTTCCTTAATATTGCTGCATCAATTTAAAATCGGTAGCCTTTCTTTCAGATGCTGATAGTATGCTGTTTGTAATCTAAGGTTTCAGTGAAGTTGCAAGTCTCCATCTTTTGCTGAGTCTTCACAGGCATTTTAGAGTGACATTGCAGGGGGTAGGGTCAAACACTCCTATCCTGGTGAACTTTTAAATTGAAAACAGTTTAAAAAATTTTTAGAAATATGTTGAGGCTTAGCATGCTGCAAGTAACGCTTCCTTACTTCCTGCTGCTTTAGTTTTACATTGACTTTTTGCTTAAGGTTTTACTTCTTTGTGGTTCATGTTATGTCATAGATTATTATTATTATTAATTCACACAATAAGGATCTATAATACATGTAAGAATAATTCGATGAACACATGTATACCTACTATGCAATTCAGAAAACAGAAAATTATCAAAACCTTTTAAACTCTGCTCAGCATTTCTTTATACATTTCTTTCCTCCCACCCACTGTTAACCAATTTCCTATGTTTTGTAGTTATGCTTCCTGTTTGAAAATAGTTTTAACATATATTAATGCATCTTTAAGTGTACATTGCTTTATTTTGCATATTTAACCATTAAATATATAGAATCCAATGTACCTTTTCTTTTATATCTGAGACTGTTTCCTTTTCTCGATACTATCATTTTAATATACATCCATACCAATATGGATATCTGTAATTATTTCACTCGCACTGCTGTATAGAATTCCATTATATGAATATACCTAAATTTATCCATCCATTCTGTAAAATGAATACTACATTAGGGTAATTTGTAGTATTTTGCTTTTGAAAACAATATTGATTTTTTTTTTTATGTGTGCCTAGTATAGGCAAGCAATCATTGTTCTATTTGCCTGGTAATGGGATTTCTGGATCATAGTGTGTAAATACCTGCAACCTTAATGGTTAATTCCAAAGTATATTCTAAATTGAATCCAACAGTTTATATTTTCAACAACATCACATATCTGTCAAATCTTGACAGTCTGTTTTAGTTGCTTATTATTATTATTTGCTTTTTTATAATACTGCCCTGTGGATTTCATTTGCATTTCCCAGATAATTATTGAGAATAACCATCTTCCCCAAAGTTTTTCCTCCATTTATGATACCTATTCTGTGAAATGCCCATTTATATCATTTCAGCATTTTTGGATCATGCTGTTTTTCTGTTTTTAATGATAAGTAGCAGTTATTAATATCTCCCAGATAATAAAGGCTGGTTTTTTCTTGTATGTGTAAAAATTTTCACCACAAATGGTTGTTTATCTTCTAACTCCTATTAAGGTGTTTTTAATGAACAGATGGTATGACTTTAAAATAATTTTAAGATTTTCCTTTAAGGTTTGTCCTTTTCTGTCTTAAGAAATATTCCCTTACTCCGGGATAAAAAAGACATCCTAATGTTTTATTCTCAACATTTAAAAATGTACCTTGAATTTTAAAGCCTATAATTCATACATATTTAAATTTTGCCTGTGAATTAAGGTAAGAATCCAATTTCATTCTGTTTTCATACTGATAAATTATTATGTCGGCACCAAATAACAAGTGGCTAATCCACTCAGCTGCAATCTGCAACGTCACTTCTCTCATATAGAAAACTCTGTATTTTATATTCTATTCCATTTATCTACTTGACATTATAATGCCAATGGCATACTGTCTTAATAGCTCTAGGTTTGTAATGTCTTTATTTATGGTAGGATAAATTGCTTTGTTATTTTCTGGGAATATCTTGGTCACTTTTGCTCAGTACTTGGTCACAGAGCAATAAGAATTATCATATTAAGTTATATGCACACTCACACACACACACTCACACCCCTATAGATTTTGATTAGAATTGCACTAAAGATAGATTACGTAAATTAAATTAGGAGTTAGCAGACAACAACTGATAGGCCAAACCTGGCCTGCTGTCTCTTTAACTCACTTTGTAAATAAAGTTTTGTCAGAACACAGCCACATCAATTTCTTTACCTATTGTCAACAGCTGATTTCAAGTTACAAAAGAAGAGTTTAGTAAGTGTGACAGCAATTCTGTGACCTGCAGAGAATATACTATTTACTATCTTGCCTTTTATAAAGTTTGCTGACACTTGATACACATCATTTGGGAAGAATAAGTATATTTTTATAATTTTGTGTTTTTTTCATTTTTTTCCTTTTATTTGTAGTAGACTCATAATAATTGCACATATTTATGGAATATAGAGTGATATGCTGATACATGTACACAATGTGTAGTGATCAAATCAGTGTAATTAGCATATGTACCACCTCAAACATATCTTTTCTTTCTGGTGGGAACACTCAAAATTCTCTCTACTAGCTTTTTAAAAATATACAATAAACTATTGTTAACTGTATGTAACCTACAGTGCTGTAGACTACTCGAACTTATTCCTCCTATCTAGCTGTATTTTTGCATCTATTAATCAACCTCTCCTTATTCTTCCAGCTCTGAACCCTTCCCAGCTTCTTTTTTTTTTTTTCAATTTTTTTTATTATTATACTTTAAGTTCTAGGGTACATGTGCACAACGTTCAGGTTTGTTACATATGTATACTTGTGCCATGTTGGTGTGCTGCACCCATCAACTCATCAGCACCCATCAACTCGTCCTTTACATCAGGTATAACTCCCAATGCAATCCCTTCCACCTCCCCCCATCCCCATAATAGGCCCTGGTGTGTGATGTCCCCCTTCCTGAGTCCAAGTGATCTCATTGTTCAGTTCCCACCTATGAGTGAGAAAATGTGGTGTTTGGTTTTCTGTTCTTGCGATAGTTTGCTGAGAATGATGGTTTCTAGCTGCATCCATGTCCCTACAAAGGACACAAACTCATCCTTTTTTATGGCTGCATAGTATTCCATGGTGTATATGTGCCACATTTTCTTAATCCAGTCTGTCACTGATGGACATTTGGGTTGATTCCAAGTCTTTGCTATTGTGATTAGTGCCGCAATGAACATATGTGTGTATGTGTCTTTACAGCAGCATGATTTCTAATCCTTTGGGTATATACCCAGTAATGGGATGGCTGGGTCATATGGTACTTCTAGTTCTAGATCCTTGAGGAATCACCATACTGTTTTCCATAATGGTTGAACTAGTTTACAATCCCACCAACAGTGTTAAAGGGTTCCTATTTCTCCACATCCTCTCCAGTGCCTGTTGTTTCCTGACTTTTTAATGATTGCCATTCTAACTGGTGTGAGATGGTATCTCATTGTGGTTTTGATTTGCATTTCTCTGATGGCCAGTGATGACGAGCATTTTTTCATGTGTTTGTTGGCTGTATGAATGTCTTCTTTTGAGAAATGTCTGTTCATATCTCTTGCCCACTTTTTGATGGGGTTGTTTGTTTTTTTCTTGTAAATTTGTTTGAGTTCTTTGTAGGTTCTGGATATTAGCCCTTTGTCTGATAAGTAGATTGCAAAAATTTTCTCCCATTCTGTAGTTTGCCTGTTCACTCTGATGGTAGTTTCTTTTGCTGTGCAGAAGCTCTTTAGTTTAATTAGATCCCATTTGTCAATTTTGGCTTTTGTTGCCATTGCTTTTGGTGTTTTAGACATGAAGTCCTTGCCCACACCTATGTCCTGAATGGTATTACCTAGGTTTTCTTCTAGGGTTTTTATGGTATTAGGTCTAACATTTAAGTCTCTAATCCATCTTGAATTAATTTTTGTATAAGGAGTAAGGAAAGGATCCAGTTTCAGCTTTCTACTTATGGTTAGCCAATTAAGAATATGACATAAGTTTCATTTGTTGGTTTCACTTAAATACTTCTTAATAAAGATTTATAATTTTCCTCCATAAAGGGCTTTAATATATTTTGTTAGATTTATTCCTGGGTACTTTATGTTCTCTAACAATTATAAATTGAATCATTTTTAAATTATGATTTCCAATTTTGTATTGCTTTTGAATAAAAATGCAATTATATGCAACAACTGCATTATACCAATTATGACATAATTATGTATAATGATTTTATTGCTAGAGAATTTGCTACACTGATTTGTTAATTGTAACAAGTTATCTATATACTGCTTGCATTTTGCAAGTTTACAATCTATCAACTGTGATTAATGATTATTCTATTCTTTTCCAATCAGCAAACGATCGTTACATCTTTTTCTTGTCTTAGTGCACAAGCTAGCATCTTCAGAACAATATAGAATGCAAGTAGTGATACTAAGCGTGTCTGTATTTCTTCTCTCTTAAAAGGCAATGCTTTAAATTTTCAATATTGCCTTATGTGTGTGGTAGGTTGTTGTGCATATTCCTAACAGATTAAGGACTTCCCTCCCAGTGTCCATTTGCAATGAATTTTCATCATAAATGAATGTAAAAATTTAGCAAAACACGTTCTGTGTCTGTTAACATTATCATTAATTCTTTTCCTTTCATTTATTAGTGAGGAGAATTTGGGGTGTATGTGTGTTTGTGTGTGTGTGTGTGCTTGTGTGTAGTTTTATTGATTTTATTTATTTTCTCTCCACTAGGTTTGAAAGTATAGCACTTTTATATAATCCTTTAGTAGGTACCCTAGGCGTTTTATCATCAATTGTTATCTTAAAACTGTCTAAAATTTATCAGTATTTTAATGCACCACCTCAAAACTGTAAATAACGTGCAATATTTTAATGTTAACTCCCATTCTCATTTGTATGCTGTTGTTAGAATTAAAATACTGGATAACTTATTGTGGCATTGTATTAGTCCTTTCTCACGGTCCTGTAAAGAACTGCCTCCGACTGGGTAATTTCTGAAGGAAAGAGGTTAAATTGACTCACCGTTTCACAGGACTGGGGAGGCCTAAGGAAACTTACCAGGAAGGGGAAGCAAACACATCTTTCTTCACATGGTGGCGGGAGAGAGAAGTGGTGAGCAAAGGGGTAAAGTCCCCTATAAAACCATCAGATCTCACGAGAACTCACTCACTATCATGAGAACAGCATGGGAGTAACTGCTCCAACGATTCAATTACTTCCCATTGGGTCCCTTCCGCAATATGTGGGGATTATGGGAACTACAATTCTAGATGGGATTTGGATGGGGACACAGTCAAACCCTATCAGTCATCATTGATTAAGGCATTGTCGTTGCTTCGGCACACAGTGTTTGATTATATTTATCCACAACTAGAACAATTTATTTACTCATAATTTATTTTTGCATTTTCTTTCTTCCCGAAGACCATCTTTCAGAAGACATTATAGCAAGAGTATTTTAGTGGAACATTTAGTTTGTGTTAATGTTTAAAGGGTCTTATTTTGCCATTATTTCTGAAAGACTATGTCACTGTTTGGAAAAGTCTAGTTGACAAGCATTTTACTCTCAATATTTTAAAAATACCATTATTTGCTGTATCTGGCTTCCACTGTTAATGTGTAAGAAGTAAGCACCTATCTGATTTATCTCTGTTCTCTATAGTTTTTAGAACTTTTAAAAAATTTTTATGTCCTTCAATTTTAGTATTACATGTCCAAGTGGTAATGTTCTTTTAATTACAAATTTTACTTGAAATTCACTGCATTACTTAAATTTAATGATTATTGGACTTAATTTAATTCTAAAAAATTATCAGATACTGTGTCCTAAATATTACCTTTACACTGCATTCTCACTTCTTTTCTCCAGTTTTCGAACATCTTTTCACCAAATCTATCTTGTTGAGTTACTTCTTGACTCTTCTTGATACTGTGAGCTGCATTATGGGTAATGTGTTCAGATTTATATTTGAATTCTCCAAAATTTTCTATTCAGCAGTGTCTAAATATATAGTTTTCAAACTAAGAAACCCAGTGGCACTGATTTTCTCTGAGGTGCCACGTTTGTCTCATAGAGGAACCAAAGAATATTTCAGATGTTTGAGGGAACCACAGTAAAACCATACAGTAGAGTTAAAATTGTGCTGTGACTTCCTTGAGCGAGTTCACAGTTTCAATATCTATTTTGCTGAAGTCATGCCTTTGCAGTAGTTATGATCAAATACAAATATCACACACAATCAATGTGAAACAAGAAATGAGGCTGGTTATTTTTAATCTGAATCAACAGTTTGGAAAGTTGTACAGTGACCAATAGGTGGACATATCTCATTTAAAAATTATGATTGTTTAGTAAATAATTATTGTTTATTTTTAAATTTATTTATAAATTAATTGTCAATGGCTACTAATCTCTTATGACAAATACTCATTAGTTTCTGAACCTAGCTATTTAATAGATAGGTTAACTATTTAATAGATAGAAACTATTTGTGACTTTTTTGGCCCAAAGTTAGCTCAAAAAAATAACTGAGACACTAAGGGCAGTGTAAAATGAGAAAGTTTTGGAATATCTTATTGAATTTATTCTCTACCTTTAGTTTTCAATCATGATTTTTTCTCATCTACATACATTTAATTTGTTTTTGTTTTTCAAAACTGCTTGGCCATTTCATATAGTCTGTTTCTCCCCTCTCATAGTCACTCATTCTTCTTCTACTATTTATTTATTTATTTATATTGCCTCTCAAGCCTACTGACCCATTTTTTGAGTGTGGTTAAAATTGCTTAACTGTAAATCAAAGTCGTTGAATTATATCAGTGATGGTTGTTTGAAGAGTAGCATGAAGTATATTCGTCCAAAAATTATTGGTTTTATTCATGCCTAGCTTAAAAGAACACTACCATCTCAAATCTCTAAAATAAATTCTCAACTTGATTTCTTTCTTTTTCACACAAAATAGGGAGTATGAGTTTGGACACGGCTAGCAAGGAATTGCTTATAGTTATTATATCTTAAATCATTTTTTCCTTCCACCTAGCTTCAAGTTTAAGACATTCCATTTCCTTACTAGTACTCTATAAGGAGAGTCTTTCTTTTTGTACATCTAATTCACTCTTCAAAAAATGACAGAGTCTTTGGAGATCTGGCCTTATTCTGTCTTGGGTGGTCTTTAGATTTGTCTTCATTACCACGCTGATATTGAAAAACACTTAGAGCTTTGTCAAGATGGCAAAGGACACTTGACTTCCCCACAAAAGAGAATCAAAATAGTGAGTAGATAGTCACACTTTGAATAAAACACCTAAGAGATAACACTGGAATCCAGCAGGTGACAGAAACCACCTGAGGCACCGAAGAGAGATACCAGTAATTGGCCAGAAGTCCAGACAGCCTTTCCAGTGCAGGGAAAGGTAAAATGAGAGATTCCCAGCAGTCAATATTTCTACCACAGACTTCTGTAATCCTAGCCATAGGAGACTCCCTCGACCCCATGGATCCCGAGACTGGAATAGGGAGCTCACTGGAGTCCACAGGATGGCATTGCTCCAGAGAGGAAGTTCACACTGGGTCCCACATATCTCCTGAGGACCAGGTAGCTGCAGCATGGTGCCATTTTGAGACCCCAGCCCCCACAATATCGCTTCCTTTCCTAGGACCCAACTACCCCTGCATCTCTAAATCTCTGGAGCCCCACTGACATACCCCTGTGTTTACTGAGAGAGCTGCAGTTCTGAGAAACGCTGACTGAACCCGGTAAAGCTGCAGGGTCCCCAGCACTCTAGCCCACACAGTTCCCTGCATGCCAAGGAAAGGGCAGTGCAGTACACTGGGGAGACAGTCAAAGCACCCACTTCCCAGAGACTGAAACCCTCCTACCTGGGGCCACTGGCAGTGATAGCACCCCTGCTCCCTTCAGCAGAAGGAATTCTGTGCACTTGCATGTAACCTGATGACTGGTTCTCTTTACCAGCCACTACACCCACTGCTCCCACCAGGGACCAAAGTGTGCACATCCCAGAGCCTGAAACCCGCCTTCCTGGGGAGGCTACCACAGATCGCAACACTGCCTCAACTCCCAGCAGCAGAGCTGCCATGCACAAACACACATCCTGAGGACAGCCTTTCCCTATCCACTGAAACAATTGCCACCAGTACCCAAGCACCCTAGCTAGAGCCTGGGGATAGCCCCGCCCTCATACCACATCCTGTCCCCGTGCTCAGGGACCTGAGGACATAGCCCACTGTTGCCACTCCCTGAACCTAAGCAAGCCATCTGTGGGCTTAAGAATTATCCCTCCTGGACTTGCTAACACTGGTGCCCACATATGCCACCAAAGGGCCCAAGGACAGGCACACTTGGCATGATGCTGCCTCCACTAGGGCCTGACAACTGGCCCACCTGATATCTAGTCCCCAGCAAAACCTCATGATAGCCTCCAAAACAGCCACAGTCTAAGACACTGAGGAAATCACAAAACCACCGATGATATTTATGCTGAAGATATCATGTGAAGGGTGCACTACTGCACCCATCCAAAATCAAAACTAAATTGCCCTACCAAGCCAACACCATAAATTTATCTTCAGGAAAAAATTATTTCCCTAAAAAAGCCAATCCAAAAACTTAAAAAAAAATGACTCTTAAACCTGGTATGCAGATATCAATGAAAGGACACATAAAAATCAAAAGTAAAAAAAATAAGACATCTCCAAAACAACAGGATTATTCTTCAGCTACAGATTCCAAAGAAAAATAAATTTAGATAAAGCCTAAAAAAGAATTTAAGATGATATTAAAGAAGCTCAGTGAGCTACAAGAGAACACAGAAAAACAATACAAAGAAATCAAAAAACAATTTAGGATAAATGAAAAATTCACTAAAGAGACTGATATCATTTAGAAAACCAAACAGAAATATTGTATCTGAAGAATTCAATACGTGAAATAATAAGACACAATTGAGAGCTTCAACAATACAGTAGATCAAACAGAAAAAAGAATTTCAGAACTTGAAGACAGTTATATTGAAATAACCTAATAAGGAAAAAACAATTTAAAAAATACAGAAAGCTTGCATAATGTACGGGGCATCATGAAGGAACCAAATTTCTGAATTTTGAGAGTTTCAGAAAGTAATGAAAAAGGCAAAGACCCAGAAAACTTATTTGACAAAATAATACCTGAATATTTTCTACTCTACAAAGAGATTTAGACACCTACATACCAGAAGATTAGAGATTCCAAAACAGATAAAATAAAAAAGGTCTTCTCCAGGGAATATGGCAATTACACTGTCAAATATCAACAACAGTGAGATAATTCAAAAACAGCAAGGAAAAAGTGTGTAGTCACACCTAAAGGAACCTCCATCAGATAAACAGAAAATTTCTCAGCAGAAACCTTACAAGCCAGGAGAAAATTAGATGATATATTCAAAGTGCTGGGAAAAAAATAGAAAACCATGTAAGCCAAGGATACTATACCCAGGAAAGTTATTCTTTATAAATGAAGGAGAAATACTTTCTTGGACGAGCAAGAACTGAGGGGAGTCATCATCACTAGATTGGTTCTACAGGAAATGCTCAAGAGATTATTAAACCTAGAACAAAAGGATAAAATCTACTATCATGAAAACATTCTGGAGCATATAACTCACTGGTAGAGGAAACAAACATATGAGGGAGAAAAAAGACTATGTTAGCAGTATGGAAAACCACTAAACCATAAAGATAAAAAATAAAAGACAAAGGATATAGAAAACAATCAGAAAACAATTGTATTTAAGCTGCACATTAGACCAAATGAACTTAACAGATATTTACAGAACATTTTATTCAACAGCTGCAGAATACACATTCTTCTAATCAGCACATGGAATATTATTCAGAATAGAACACATGTTAGGGTACAAAACAAGCCTCAACAAATTTAAATACCTGACATCAAAATCGTGTCAGGTATTTTCTCCGAGCACAATGAAATAAAACTAGAAATCAATAACAAGATAAATTTTGCAAACTGTACAAATACACAAATATTAATCAACATGCTCCTGAAAGACCACCTCATTAATAAAGTAGTTAATAAATAATTTTTTTTAAAAAGTCTTCACACTAATTAAATGGAAACACAACATATCAAAACCTATGGGACACAGCAAAAGCAGTGCTAAGAGGAAACACTCAGACACTGTTGTTGGAAATGTAAATAAGTACAACCACTATGGAGAATACTATGGATTTGTTTTTTAACTAGAAATAGAATTATCATACAATCTAGCAATCTCCCTAATGGTTATTTACCCAAAGGAAAGGAAATGAGTATAACAAAGGAATACATTCATCTCATGTTTATTGCAGCACTATTTACAATATTGAAAGTATGGAATCAACCTACGTGTCCATCAGTGGATAAGTGGATAAAGAAAATTGCTGTATATTTACACAATGAAATACTGTATATCCGTAAAAAAAGAATGAAATCATGTCATTTGCAACAACATGAATGAGACTGGTGGTCATTATTCTACCTGAAATAAGCCAGACACAGAAAGACAAATATTGATTGTTCTCACTCATATGTGGGAGCTAAAAAAGTTGATCTCCTGAATAGACAGTAGAATGATAGTTACTAGAGGCTAGGAAGGATGTAAGTGTGTATGCAGGGTTGGGGGAGGAAGAGATGAAGGGAGACTGGTTAATGGGTACAAACATAAAATTAAACAGAAGGAACAACTTCTAATGTTCAATAGTAGAGTAACATGACTATAGTTAACAATAATGTATTGTATATTTCAAACAGTCGGAAGTGGGGATTTGAAATGTTCCTAACACATAGAAATAGTAAACATTCATGATGATTATCCTAACTAGCCTGACTTGACCATTACATATACTATGCATGTGACAAAATATCACATGCACCCCATAATACATATGAATATGATGTATCAATTAAAAACTAAAACAGTTAAAAGAAGAAACAGGAGATTGCTGGCAAGATGACCAAATAGTAACAGCTCTGGTTTGCAACTCCCAGTGAGATCGACACAAAAAGTGGGTTATTTCTGCATTTCCAACTGAGGTACGTGGTTCATCTCATTGGGACTGGCTGGACAGTGGGTACAGCCCATGGAGGGCAAGCCAAAGCAGGGTAGGGCATCACCTCACCCGGAAAGTGCAAAGGGTAGGGGAATTTTCTCCCCTACCCAAGAGACACCATGAGGAACTGAGCCTGAGGAACTACAGCACAGACACTGCGCTTGTCCCTTGGTCTTTGCAACCGCAAACCAGGAGATTCCCTCCAGTGCCTACTTCACCCGGGCCCTGGGTTTCAAGCACAAAACTGGGTGGTCATTTGGGCAGACACCTAACTAGCTCAGGAGTTCTTTTTTCAGTACCCCAGTGGCGCCTGAAATGCCAGTGAGACAGAACTGTTCACTCCCCTGGAAAGGGATGCTGAAGCCAGGGAGCCAAGTGGTCTGGCTTGGTGGGTCCCACCCCGATGGAGCACAGCAAACTAAGATCCACTGGCTTGAAATTCTCGCTGCCAGCACAGCAGCAATCTGAGATGGACCCGGGACTCTTGAGGTTGGTAGAAGGAAGGGCGTCCACATTGCTGAGACTTGAGTAGGTGGACTTATGCTTACAGTGTAAACAAAGTCACAGGGAAGTTCG
Organism: Macaca nemestrina; assembly: GCF_043159975.1. Lineage (NCBI taxonomy): Eukaryota > Metazoa > Chordata > Mammalia > Primates > Cercopithecidae > Macaca > Macaca nemestrina. The sequence goes on from NC_092139.1 coordinate 46,250,714, forward strand.
AACTGGGCAGAGCCCACTGCAGCTCAGCAAGGCTGCTGTGGCCAGACTACCAGATTTCTCTTCTCTGGCTGGGCATCTCTGAAAAAAAAGGCAGCAGCCCCAGTAAGGGACTTACAGATAAAACCCCCATCTCCCTAGAACAGAGCACCTGGGAAAAGGGGCGGCTGTGGGTGAAGCTTCAGTAGACTTAAACACCCCTGCCTGGCAGTTCTGAAGAGAGCAGTGAACCTCCCAGCACAGCATTCAAGCTCTGCTAAGGGTCTGACTGCCTCCTCAAGTGGTTCCCTGACCCCCATGTGTCCTGACTGGGAGATACCTCCCAAGTAAGGGCCAACAGACACCTCATACAGGAGAGCTCTGGGTGGCATCTGGCAGGTACCCCTCTGGGACAAAGCTTCCAGAGGAAAGATCAGGCAGCAATCTTTGCTGTTCTGCAGCCTCCGCTGGTGATACCCAGGCAAACAGGGTCACGAGTGGACGTCCAACAAACTCCAGCAAACCAGCAGCAGAGGGGCCTGACCATCAGAAGGAAAACTAACAAGCAGAAAGGAATAACACATCCACTCAAAGACCCCATCCAAATGTCACCAACATCAAAGACCAAAGGTAGATAAATCCACAAAGATGGGGAGAAACCAGCCCAAAAAAGCTGAAAGTTCCAAAAACCAGAATGCCTCTTCCCCTCCAAAGGATCACAACTCCTCAGCAGCAAGGGAATAAAACTGGATGGAGAATGAGCTTGACAAATTGACAGAAGTAGGCTTCAGAAAGCAGGTAATAACAAACTCCTCCGAGCTAAAGGAGCATGTTCTAACTCAATGCGAGGAAGCTAAGAACCTTGAAAAAAGGTTAGACAAATTGCTAACTAGAATAACCAGTGTAGAGAAAAACAGAAATGACCTGATGGAGCTGAAAAACACAGCATGGGAACTTCATGAAGCATACACAAGTTTCAATAGTCGAATTGATCAAGCAGAAGAAAGGATATCAGTGATTGAAAATCAACTTAATGAAATAAAGAGAGACCAGATTAGAGAAAAAAGAATAAAAAGGAACAAACAAATCCTCCAAGAAATATGGGACTATGTGAAAAGACCAAATCTACATTTGATTGGTGTACCTGAAAGTGACGAGGAGAATGGAACCAAGTTGAAAACACTCTTTAGGATATTACCCAGGAGAACTTACCCAACCTAGCAAGAGAGGCCAAGATTCAAATTCAGGAAATACAGAGAACACCACAAAGATACTCCTCAAGAAGAGCAACCACAAGACACATAATCAAAAGATTCACCAAGGTTGAAATGAAGGAAAAAATGTTAAGTGCAGCCAGAGAGAAAGATCAGGTTACCCACAAAGGGAAGCCCATCAGACTAATGGCAGATCTCTTGGCAGAAACTCTACAAGCCAGAAGAGAGTGGGGGCCAATATTCAACATTCTTAAAGAAAAGAATTTTCAACCCAGAATTTCATATCCAGCCAAACTAAGTTTCATAAGTGAAGGAGAAATAAAATCCTTTACAGACAAGCAAATGCTTAGAGATTTTGTCACCACCAGGCCTGCCCTACAAGAGATCCTGAAGGAAGCACTAAACACAGAAAGGAACAACAGGTACCAGCCATTGCAAAAACATGCCAAAATGTATAGTCCATCAATGCTAGGAAGAAACTGCATCAACTAACGAGCAAAATAACCAGTTAATATCATGACTCTAGGATCGAGTTCACATATTACAATATTAACCTTAAATGTAAATGGACTAAATGCTCCAATTAAAAGACACAGACTGGCAAATTGGATAAAGAGTCAAGATCCATCAGTTTGCTGTATTCAGGAGACCCATCTCACATGCAAAGACACACATAGGCTCAAAGTGAAGAGATGGAGGAAGATCTACCAAGCAAATGGAAAACAAAAAAAAAGGAGTGGTTGCAATTCTAGTCTCTGATAAAACAGACTTTAAACCATCAAAGATCAAAAGAGACAAAGAAGGACATTACATAATGATAAAGGGATCAACTCATCAGGAAGAGCCAATTATCCTAAATATATATGCACCCAATACAGGAGCACCCAGATTCATAAAGCAAGGCCTTAGAGACTTACAAAGAGACTTAGACTCCCATATAATAATAATGGGAGACTTTAACATCCCACTGTCAACATTAGACAGATCAATGAGACAGAAAGTTAACAAGGATATCCAGGAATTGAACTCAACTCTGCACCAAGTGGACCTATAAACATCTACAGAACTCTCCACCCCAAAACAACAGAATATACATTCTTCTCAGCACCACATCACACTTACTCCAAAAAATCAATGAATCCAGGAGTTGGTTTTTTGAAAAGATCAACAAAATTGATAGACCACTAGCAAGACTAATAAAGAAGAAAAGAGGGAAGAATCAAATAGATGCAATATAAAATGATAAAGAGGATATCACCACCAACCCCACAGAAATACAAACTACCATCAGAGAATACTATAAACACCTCTATGCAAATGAACTAGAAAACCTAGAAGAAATGGATAATTTCCTGGAAACTTACACTCTCCCAAGACTAAACCAGGAAGAAGTTGAACCCCTGAATAGACCAATAGTAGGCTCTGAAATTGAGGCAATAATTAATAGCCTACCAACCAAAAATAGTCGAGGACCAGACGGATTCACAGCCGAATTCTACCAGAAGTAAAATGAAGAGCTGGTACCATTCATTCTGAAACTAGTCCAATCAATAGAAAAAGAGGGAATCCTCCCTAACTCATTTTATGAGGGCAACATCATCCTGATCCCAAAGCCTGGCAGAGACACACACAAAAAAGAGAATTTTAGACCAATATCCCTGACGAACATCCATGCAAAAATCCTCAATAAAATACCAAATCCAGCAGCACATCAAAAAGCTTATCCACCATGATCAAGTGGGCTTCATCCCTAGGATGCAAGGCTGGTTCAACATACACAAATCAATAAACATAATCCAGCATATAAACAGAACCAAAGACTAAAACCACATGATTATCTCAATAGATGCAGAAAAGGCCTTTGATAAAATTCAACAGCGCTTCATGCTAAAAACTCTCAATAAATTCGGTATTGATGGAACGTATCTCAAAATAATAAGAGCTATTTATGACAAACCCACAGCCAATATCATACTGAATGGGCAAATCTGGAAGCATTCCCTTTGAAAACTGGCACAAGACAGGGATGCCCTCTCTCACCACTCCTACTCAACATAGTGTTGGAAGTTCTGGCTAGGGCAATCAGGCAAGAGAAAGAAATAAAGTGTATTCAGTTAGGAAAAGAAGAAGTCAAATTGTCCCTCTTTGCAGATGACATGATTGTATATTTAGAAAACCCCATTGTCTCAGCCCAAAATCTACTTAAGCTGATAAGCAACTTCAGCAGTCTCAGGATACAAAATCAATGTGCAAAAATCACAAGCATTCTTATATACCAGTACCAGACAAACAAAGATCCAAATCATGAATGGACTCCCATTCATAATAGCTTCAAAGAGAATAAAATACCTAGGAATCCAACTTACAATGTATGTAAAGGACCTCTTCAAGGAGAACTACAAATCACTGCTCAGTGAAATAAAAGAGGACACCAACAAATGGAAGAATATTCCATGCTCATGGATAGGAAGAATCAATATTGTGAAAACGGCCATACTGCCCAAGGTTATTTATAGATTCAATGCCATTGGAATTAAGCTACTGATGACTTTCTTCACAGAATAGGAAAAAAAAAACTGCTTTAAAGGTCATATGGAACAAAAAAAAATCCCGCATTGCCAAAACAATCTTAAGCAAAAAGAACAAAGCTGGAGGCATCACGCTACCTGACTTCAAACTATACTACAAGGCTACAGTACCCAAAACAGCATGGTACTGGTACCAAAACAGAGATATAGACCAATGGAACAGAACAGAGCCCTCAGAAATAATACCACACATCTACAGCCATCTGATCTTTGACAAACCTGACAAAAACAAGAAATGGGGAAAGGATTCCCTATTTAATAAATGGTGCTGGGAAAATTGGCTAGCCGTAAGTAGAAAGCTGAAACTGGATCCTTTCCTTACTCTTTATACAAAAATTAATTCAAGATGGATTAGAGACTTAAATGTTAGACTAAAACCATAAAACCCCTAGAAGAGAACCTAGGTAACACCATTCAGGACATAGGCATGGGCAAGGACTTCATATCTAAAACACCAAAAGCAATGGCAACAAAAGCCAAAATTGACAAATGGGATCTAATTAAATTAAAGAGCTTCTGCACAGTAAAAAAGCTTCTGCACAATCTGTTCATCAGAGTGAACATGCAACCTACAGAATGGGAGAAAATTTTTGCCATCTACTCATCAGACAAAGGGCTAATATCCAGAATCTACAAAGAACTCAAACAAATTTACAAGAAAAAAACAACCCCATCAAAAAGTGGGCAAAGGATGTGAACAGACACTTCTCAAAAGAAGACATTCATACAGCCAACAGACACATGAAAAAATGCTTATCATCACTCACCATCAGAGAAACGCAAATCAAAACCATCTCACACCAGTTAGAATGGCAATCATTAAAAAATCAGGAAACAACAGGTGCTGGAGAGAATGTGGAGAAATAGAAACACTTTTACACTTTTGGTGGGACTGTAAACTAGTTCAACCATTGTGGAAAACAGTGTGGTTTTCTCACACCGTTAATTCCTCAAGGATCTAGAACTAGAAATACCATTTGACCCAGACATCCCATTACTGGGTATATACCCAAAGGATTATAAATCATGCTGCTATAAAGACACATGTACATGTAAGTTTATTACAGCACTATTCACAATAGCAAAGACTTGGAATCAACCCAAACGTCCATCAATGACAGACTGGATTAAGAACATGTGGCACATATCCACCATGGAATACTATGCAGTCATAAAAAAGGATGAGTTCGTGTCCTTTGTAGGGACATGGATGCAGCTGGAAACCATCATTCTCAGCCAACTATCACAAGAACAGAAAACCAAACACCGCATGTTTTCACTCATAAGTGGGAATTGAACAATGAGATCACTTGGACACAGGAAAGGGAACACCACACACTGGGGCCTATTGTGGGGAGGGGGCAGGGGGAAGGGGTAGCATTAGGAGACATACCTAATGTAAATGACAAGTTAATGGGTGCAGCACACCAACATGGCACATGTATACCTATGTAACAAACCTGCATGTTGTGCACATGTACCCTAGAACTTAAAGTATTTATATATATAAAAAAAACCAACAATTACAAGTTCTGAAATTGAGGCAGTAATTAATGGCCTACGAACCAAAAAAGTACGGGACCAGACAGATTCACAGCCACATTCTACCAGAAGTACACAGAGGAGCTGGTATCATGCCTTCTGAAACTGTTCCAAACAGCAGAAAAAGAGGGACTCTTTCCTAACTCATTTTATGAAGTCAGCACCATTCTGATACCAAAGCCTGGCAAAGACACAGCAAAAAAAGAAAATTTTAAGCCAACATCCCTGATGAACATCAGTGCAAAAATCCTCAATAAAATACTGGCAAACCGAATCCATCAGCACATCGAAAAGCTTATCCACCACAATCAAGTTGGCTTCATCCCTGAGGTGCAAAGCTGGTTCAACATACAGAAATCAATAAACACAATCCATCACATAAACAGAACCAATGACAAAAAATCACACGATTATCTCAATAGATGCAGAAAAGACCTTTGACAAAATTCATCACCCCTTCATGCTAAAAACTCTCAATAAACTAGGTATCAATGGAACATATCTCAAAATAATAAGAGCTATTTGTAACAAACCACAGCCAATATCATACTGAATGGGCAAAAACTGGAAGCATTGCCTTTGAAAACCAGCACAAGACAAGGATGCCCTCTCTCACTACTCCTATTCAACATAGTATTGGAAGTTCTGGCCAGGGCAATCAGACAAGAGAAATAAATAAAGTGTATTCAAACAGGAAGAGAGGAAGTCAAATTGTCTCTGTTTGCAGATGTCATGATTGTATAGTTAGAAAACCCCATCGTCTCAGCCCCAAATCTACTTAAGCTGATAAGCAACTTCAGCAAAGTCTCAGGATACAAAATCAATGTGCAAAAATCACAAGCATTCCTAAACACCAAGAACAGACAAACGGAGAGCCAAATCATGAGTGAACTTCCATTCACAATTGTTACAAAGAGAATAAAATACCTAGGAATACAACTTACAAGGGATGTGAAGGACTTCTTCAGGGAGAACTACAAACCACTGCTCATGGAAATAAGAGAGGACACAAACAAATGGAAAAACATTCCATGCTCATGGACAGGAAGAATCAATGTTGTGAAAATGGCCATATTGCCCAAAGTAATTTATAGTATCAATGCTATCTCCATCAATCTACCACTGACTTTCTTCACAGAATTAGAAAAAACTACATTAAACTTCATATGGAACCAAAAAAGAGCTCATATAGCCAAGACAATCCTGGGCAAGAAGAACAAAACTGGAGACATCATACTACCTGACTTCAAACTATACTACAAGTTTATAGTAACCAAAACAGCATGGTACTGGTACCAAAACAGACAGATAGACCAAAGAACCAAACAGGGGCCTCAGAAATAACACCACACATCTACAACCATCTGATCTTTGACAAACCTGACACAAAAAATCAATGGGGAAAAGATTCCCTATTTAATAAATGGTGTTGGGAAAACTGGCTAGCCATATGCAGAAAACTGAAACCCTTCCTTACACCTTATACAAAAATCAATTCAAGATGGATCAAAGACTAAAATATAAGACCTAGGACCATAAAAATCCTAGAAGAAAACCTGGGCAATACCATTCAGGACATAGGCATGGGCAAAGTCTTCATGTCTAAAACACCAAAATCAATGGCAATAAAAGCCAAAATTGACAAATGGGATCTAATTAAACTAAGAGCTTCTGCATAGCAAAAGAAACTATCATCAGAGTGAACAGGCAACCTACAGAATGGGAGAAAAATTTTGCAATCTATCCATCTGACAACGGGCGAATATCCAGAATCTACAAAGAACTTAAACAACTTTACAAGAAAAAAAACAAGCAACCCCAGGAAAAAGTGGGCAAAGGATATGAACAGACACTTCTCAAAAGAAGACATTTATGCAGCCAACAGACATATGAAATAATGCTCATCATCACTGGTCACTAGAGAAATGCAAATCAAAACCACAGTGAGATACCATCTCACGCCAGTTAGAATGGTGACCATTAAAAAGTCAGAAAACAACAGATGCTGAAGAGGATGTGGAGAAATAGGAATGCTTTCACACTGTTGGTGGGAGTGTAAATTAGTTCAACCATTGTGGAAGACAGTGTGGCAATTCCTCAAGGATCTAGAACTAGAAATACCATTTTACCTAGCAATTCTATCACTGGGCACATACCCAAAGGATTGTAAATCATTCTACTATAAAGACACATACACACGTATGTTTTTTGTGGCACTATTCACAATAACCAAGACTTGGAACCAACCCAGTGTCCCTCAATAATAGACTGGATAAAGAAATGTGGCACACATACACCATGGAATACTAAGCAGCCACAAAAAAGGATGAGTTCATGTCCTTTGCGGGGACATGGATGAAGCTGGAAACCATCATTCTTAGCAAACTATCACAAGAACAGAAAACCAAACACTGCATGTTCTCACTCATAAGTGGGAGTAGAACAATGATAACACATGGACATAGGGAGGGGAACATCACACACTGGGGCCTGTTGGGGGGTGGGGGCTAGGGGAGGGATAAAATTAAGAAAAATACCTAATGTAAGTGATGGGTTGATGGGTGCAGCAAACCACCATGGCATGTGTATATCTATGTAACAAAACTGTGTGTCCTGCACATGTACCCCAGAACTTAAAGTATAATTTAAAAAAAAAGAAGAAGAAGAAGGAACACCTAATGGAAATGTTTTAAAAATCAAAACTTAAGATAGGTGGAAATAGGTTAAATCTTCAAAACACCAAACTCACTCCTTTGAATTTCTGCTTTTACTGTTTTGAACAATGAAGACTCCCGTGTTTTCATAACTTGAAAAAGCATTTAAAATATTTTTAACTGTCTTTGCATGAGAGGGTGTTCATTGCATTATTTCACTTGGGTCACTATACTGCAGGCTGAGGAAGTTGCTTTTTCCTTGAATGAAGAATGCTAATAATGTTTAGATCCTCTTTGATTATCTTCACTTTCTACATGGGAGTGGATAAAATTCCCCTCTGCATTTCCAATATTTCCATGTACATTACCCATATTCACATTTCAGAGTCTGGTAGATATTCATTTCATGGCACTGCTAGACCACCCCAGGAAGCAATTTCATGAAATAGTGATGATTGCGGGTTCACATTGGTGCACACTCTGGATTTCTAAGTTAATGATAGGAAATGGTGAAAGCCAAGCTTCTTTTTTTCTAAATCTACCAATGATGATTTCTTAATTACATCCTCTCTTACTCTTTCTTCAGTTAGTGGAAACCTTTAGCTCTGGTAAAACATCGTAATTCTGTACTTTTAATACTATGATAATTCCATTCCCTTTTTATTTGGGGGTGGGGGTCTCCTATAAAGAAGTTTTAAACAGAATTCTATAGAGTACCCATAAAGGATAATTAACCTGACTCAACATGAACCTATGAATCTTTAAATGCCAGTTAATTGGACCAGCTGAGACCTGACACTGGTTTCTTAGGATATTTCTCTTTTGGCCAGGAGTTTGGGTCTTGTGAAGAGTTGGTGCTGACAGGAAAGGTTCTGGCGCCATGCAACAGAATATAAGATATGGTCTTTGGCCAAAATTCCCTCCCCATATACTGAGCCAGAGCATGAAAGAGATAACCTCAGACATTTTATTTCCTCCCATTATCATTGCAGCTGGTTTGTCCACCTAATGAGACACTACCTGATGCAGAATTAGAGTCCACAATAGTATCCTAAGCCCATGTGGATCTGGGGCTGTGACACATGAATTGGCAAATAATTTTAGCTTCTCCCAAACAGCTGAGCTTAACTTAATGTGAAGCAATTGGGGTGCATTGAATACATTTTATTGTTGTAGACTTATGTATAGAAAATAACCATGGGAGTTATCATTTAATGCAGACTTTTTCCACATTACTACTGAAAAATACCAAATTCCACCCCACCCCCACCTCCCCATACAGGATCATTAAAAGGGCTGCATTTTTTAATGATCAAAATACAGATGAAACAAGAAAAAAATATACTTAAGACTAGGTCTGAGAAGAAAATAGGACCTTGGCAATATAACGTTTTAAGGTGTTACCTGTGTACAGAAAGATATTCAAATTGCAAAAAAACCCTGTCTATAACAAATGGCCAAACTAGACAAATATATTTTAAGTAGATTGAGTCAGAAACAATGGCAAAAAGCTATACTACAGTGAGAAAGCTGCATGTACCTGGAGGATAGGATTTAACCCACAGTGTTACCATATTTGTGGTATGTTGTAAAATCACTGAAGTTTAGAATCCAACGCCCATTTTCAGAGGATGAAACTGGGGCCCGTAGAGGTATATGTTTTGCCCATTTTTCTTAACACACGTCAAGGCAATTTAAATAATGATTGTCCTGCATCCCTGTGCCAGAGACTAAGATGATCCTGGTTATAATGCTTGTTTGGCTTAGTTGTTTATACTGTTTATGGTGAATGATGAAGTTATTAGCTTGTTGGCGAATAGTGGGCTTGCTTTTTCTGATGACTTCAATTTGGTACAATGAAATGTTATTTTTGGAAGGAAGCCAATGCTGTAGCAGCTAAAGTTGGGTATGAAATAATGAAATAATGGGAGAAATTTTGAAGGATATATATACAAGTTTCCAAGTGATATATTTGCTGGAGAATGCCAGGCGGAAAGGTATGCGATGGAGTGGATTACACTACTGTTCTGTGGTGAGCAGATACATGCAAACCTACCCCCAAAGGCTAAGGGAGCTAAGAGGCTGAAGAAAGTAGCTGACAGTTCCAGTTTCCCAGAAGGAAACATGTGATGAAGGTGGAGGCCATTATCTTAAGTGAAATAATTCAGAAGCAGAAAATCAAGTATCACATGTTCTCACTTATAAGGGGGAGCTAAATACTAGGTATTTGTGGACATACAGAGGGGAATCACAGACTCTGGGACTCCAAAACGGGGAAGAATGGGCAGAGGATGAGGGTTTAAAAATTACCTGTTGGGTATAATGTTCACTATGCAGTTGATGGGTACACTGGAAGCTCTAACTTCAACATCACACAATATATGCATGTTATATATTGTGCATGTATACTGTACAAATCTATAATAAATAATTAAAAATAGTAATAATAGAGATTTATGAAAAGAAGCAATGTCTCAGGTGGCTATGAGACAGTGGATCCCTGTACCTCCAGAAAATATCTTTTATATAGAAAGCTTTTAGTGGTTAAAAACAACAACAACAACAAAGGCAACTGGTCATGTTGCAGACTTTCTTGCAAAATTTGTGACCACTGGGTGGCTAGAAAAGCTTGTTTTGAGGAGCTATCTATGCTACAGCACTGTTTAAAGACCTTACTGCAGAAAACCTTGGTATTCAGGGGTCAAACATTAGCCATCCTGGCAATTTTGCTTCAAAATGGCATTACTGTTGCCATGCAACAGTCTGTTTTTCTAAATGTACACAGATCCCATTTCCAAACTAAACCATCACTTCAAGGGGACAGTGTGTATCCCTAAGTGCTCAATACATACATGAACAAAAAGGGACGTATTGAACACTTGAATACACACGCTATCCCTTTACCCAAGTTATTACAGTTAGTGCCCTCATGAACCTTACATTCTCATATAATTAATGCTCAATTTTTAATAGATTTGAATGTAATTTAATAGGCTTGATTATAATTTCCCATTTGGAATAATGAGATAATGCATCTAAAATGTTTTAAAGAAAACTGAGACAGTTGTTTTAGTAAGTAAGACTATCAATTTCCAAATAGCTCTACAACACACTGTTTTCTACATTTTTTTGTACTTTTGCAGTACTAGACACATAGTAAATGGTCTCACTTCTTCCTGAGTGGCTAAAGGAAGAATATTCAGATACAAATTCAATGAATTTAAACAACTAATTTCACCTCATATTCTTACACCTATTTATTTTACTTCAAAGTTATAATAGAACTCTTTCTGTACCTAAGTGGTTTGATAAGCATTCTATCTAAATATTTAGACTAACACACAAACAGCTGGGCTGGAAGGCTTCTTTTCACAGAATTCAATTCCATTTATTTTATTCTCTATAATGACATGATGGAAGAAAGTGCATTTCAAATGACAGTTATAAAGTAGAGGAGAAACAGTACATATATTTTTACTGGGCATGGAGAGGGGATAAGAGAAATGTTCCCTACACTACTGGCTGCAACTTCCTTTTGTCATTGTATTTGCTTTCAACTCTATTGAGGTATGGTTGACAGCTAAAAATTATATATATTTAAAGTGTAAAAATTAATGACTTGATATACATTGTGAAATATTCAATGCAATCAAGTGAATTAACATATCAATCTTCTCACATAGTTACTATGTATGTGTGGGGGCGAGGGTTGCTAAGAAAACTGAAGATCTACCCTTTTAGCAAATTTCAAGTATAAAATACGATGTTGTTAACTACAGTTATATGGTTGTATATTAGATCTCCAGAACTTACTTATCTTGCATAACTGAAACTTTTTGACCAACATTTTCACATATTCCTCTACCCCCAGTCCCTGGTAACTACTATTTTACTCTCTATTTTTATGAGTTTTGCATTTTTACATTTCACATATAGATAATATCAGGCATATAAATCAGGCAGGATTTTTTCCTTTGTCTGGCTTATTTTACTTAGGATAATGTACTCCACTTTCATCTATATTGTCATAAATGGCAGGATTTCCTTCTTAAACACTGAATAAAATTCCATTGTGTTATATATAACACATGGTTTCTTTATTCATCCATCTACGGACATTTACATTGCTTCTATATTTTGGCTGTTGTGAATAATGATGAAATGAACATGGCAATGCAAATATCTCTGATACACTGGGCTCATGCAATCCTCCCACCTCAGTCTCCCAAGTAGCTGGGACTATAGGTGCACACCACCATGCCCGGCTAAATTTTTTGTGTGTTTTTGTTTTTAGAGATAGGGGTTCACCATGTTGCCAAGGCTGGTCTTGGACTTCTGGACTCAAGTGGCTTAAGTGAGGCCTCAGCCTCCCAAAGTGCTGGGATTACAGGCATGAACCACTGCACCTGGTCTATATGTCTTCTTCAATTTATTTTATCAATATATTGTAGTTCTCAGTATAAAGACTTTCTTTTATCTCCTTGCTTGTTTATTTCTAGGTATTTTGATTTATTTTGTAGCCATTGTAAATGGAATTATTTTCTTATTTTTCCAGGTAGTTTGCTATTAGTGTATAAAACTGCTACTAATTTTTGTATATAGATGTTTTAATCAGCTTTCCTGAATTTATTCATTTGTTCTAATAGAAGTTTTTTTTTTGGTGAAGGCTTTATAGTTTTTAAAATAAAAGCTTATGTCATTTGCAATCACGGATAATTGACTCCTCCTTTCCAATATGGATGCCTTTTATTTCTTTGTCTTGCGTTATTGCTCTGGTTAATACTTCCAGTACGATGTTGAATAGGAGTGGGGTGAAACTGGGGATCCATGTATTGTTCCTGATCATAGAGTAAAAGTTCCTAGCTTTTCCTTTTTCAGTATGATGTTAGCTGTGGTTTTGTCATATATGGCCTTAATTATTTTGAGGTACATAAACAAGTTCTGTACCTAATTTGTTGGGGATTTTTATCATAAAGTTATGTAAATTTTGTCAAATACTTTTTCGATTTCTATTGAAATGATAATATAGTTTTTATATTTTATACACACTACGAAGTGTATCACATTTATTGATTTGTGTACGTTGAACCATTCTTGCATGATTGGAATGAACTCCACTTGATTGTAGTAATGACGTTTTTAGTGTGCTGTTGGATTCAGTTTGCTAGCATTATGTTGAGAAATTTTGCATATATGTTTATCAGGGATATTGTCTATAGATTTCTTTTTTTTTATTCTTGTCTAGTTTTGAAATCAAGGTAATACTAGCATTATAAAATGAGCCTGGAAGTATTTCCTTCTCTTTAATTTTGTGAAATAATTTTAGAATAATTGGTATTTATTCTTGAAATGTCTGCTAGAATTCAGCAAGAAAGGCATCAGGTCAGATCTTGGGGTTTTCTTTTTGATAGAAGACTTTTATAACTCATTTTACTTTCTCTCTCACTATTGTTTTGTTGACATTTTCTATTTCTTCATAATTGGATCTTGGTAGGTCGTGTGTATCCAGGATTTATTCATTTCTTCTATGTTCTCAAATTTGTATAGTTGTTCATAATAATCTCCTACTATCCTTTGTATTTCTGTGATATCAGTTGTAATGTCTCCTTTCACATCTCTGATTTTATTTACTTAGGCCTTTTATCTTTTGTCCTTAGGTAGCCTAGTTAAAGGTTTGTCAACTTTGTGTTTCTTTTTTAGAAACAACTTTTTGTTCTGTTGATCTTTTTAAAATTGACTTTTTAGTCTCTTTTGCTTATTTCTTCTCTGAACCCTATTATTTCTTTTCTTCTACCAGTTTTCAGTTTTGTTTGTTTTTGTTTTTCTGTTTCCCTGAGTTGCATGATTAGTTTCATTATGAGAAACATTCCTTCTTTGTTGATGCAGGCACTTAGTGCTCTGAATGTTCCTCTTAGAACACTTTTGCTGTGTCCCATCAATTTTTGTATGAATTTTTTCATTGTCGTATGTCTCAAATAATTTTTTAAATTTTCTTATAATGTACTCCCTGACTTATTGGTTATTTAGGAGCATGTTGTTTCATTTTCATGTATTTATAAGGCTTCCAAAGTTGCTCTTGTTGTTGATTTCTAGTTTTATTCTTTTTTGTTATAAAAAGATACTTGATATGATCTCTAGCTTCTTCAATTTGTTAACACATTGTTTTATGAGCTAACATATGATTTATCCCACAGAAGATTCCATTTGCAATTAAGGAGAATGTGTGTTCTGCAGCTGTTGAATGGAATATTCTGTAAATGTCTTTTAGATTAATTTGGTCTATGGTTTAATTCCAATGTTTCTTTGTTGATTTTCTGTCTAAATGATCTGACCATTGTTGAAAATAGTATATTAAGATACCCTAGTAATGCTGTATTAAAGTCTATCCCTCTCTTTACATCTATTAATGTTTGTATATTGGATGCTCCAATGTACATATACTTGCTATGTCCTCTTATTGGACTGATTTTTTATCATTATAAAGTAACTTTTCTGTCTTTTTTACAGTGTTTGACTTAAAGTTTCTTTTATCTGACATAAGTGTGGCTAATCCTGCTCACTTCTGGTTTCTATTTGCACAGAATATATTTTTCTGTCCTCTCACTTTCAATTTATGTTTTTAACCATGAGGTAAATCTCATAAGCAGCATAGATATGAGTCTTGTTTTTGTTTCTTTTAAAAAATGCAGTTAGCCTCACTAAATCTTTTAATTGAATAATTTAATCCATTTATATTTAAGGTTATTATTGATAGGGAAAGACTTATTCCTGCCATTTTGTTAATCTTTTTTTGGTTATTCCGTTTATTTTCTGTTCTTTCTTCCTATCTTGCTATTTACCTCTGGGGCTTGGTGGTTTTCTATGCTGCTAAGCATTGTTTTCTTTCTCTTTCTCACTTGTATATCTGCTATAATTTATTTGTTTGTGGTTACCATGGGGCTAACATAAACAGTCTTGTAGTTCTAGTAGACTGTTTTAAGCTGACATCAACATCACTTTGGTTACATAAAAATACTCTAGACTTTTTCCCTTATCCCCGATTTGATTTTTGGTTCTCTTAATTTGTATATTTGTCTTTTATGTATTCTTGTTTCACTAATTTTAGCTGTTAAAGTTTTTGAGCTTTTTGGCTTTAAAACTTCATGCTAGAAAATTGAAATAATGACATAGCATCATTCCAACCCTGAGTTATTTTGAGTATGATTATAGATGTACCTATATTGACGAGTTATATACTTTCACATGTTTTTGTGATAGTAATTATCATCCTTTTGCTTTCTGTTTTAGTACTGCCTTAAGCATTTTTTCTAATACCTGTGTAGTGATGATGAATTCCCTCTGTATTTGCCCATCTTGGAAAGTCTTTATTTCTCTTTTGTTTCTGAAGACTAACTTTTCCAGATATAGTATTCTCTGTTGACAGTTTTTTTTCTTTCAGCACTTTGAGTATATCATTTTATTTTTTTCTAGCCCTGAAAGTTTTCTTCTGATAAATCTCTAATATTCTAATGAGCATTCCCTTATATGTGACTTGATATTTTTTCTCTTCCAGCTTTTAGAATTCTCTTTGTCTTTGACTTTTCACAGTTGAATTATAATGTGCTTCAAGCAGGATCTTTTGGAGGTTGAATCTGATTGGGGGGTCCTCAGTGGTCAACGCAGTGGGTGTATATGCAATGATGGTGAGGACTCTTTGAGGCAAACTTATGGGCCAGGAGGAGGTCCTTCTCAGTGCTGAGATATGCCAGCCTGGAAATGGGGTGATGGACCTTTGAGTTTTCTGGATCTAGATGTCCATATCTCTCCCAAGACTTCAGAAGTATTTAGCTATTAGTTTATTAAACAAGTTTTATGTCCATAATTCCTTTTTTTCTCCCTCTGGCATTCCTATAATATGAGCACTTGTTCACTTCATAGTGTCTCAGAATTCCCACACGGATTTTTGTTTGTTTGTTTGTTTGCTTGTCTGTTTGTTTGTTTTTGACAGGGTTTGTCTCTGTCACTCAGGTGGCACCATCTCAGCTCACTACAGCCTCAACCTCAACCAAGCACAAACAATCCTCCCACCTCGGCCTCCCAAGTAGCTGGGACTACAGGTGTGTGCCACCACATCCAGCTAATTTTTCTTTTTTGTGTAAAGATAGGATTTTGTCATGTTGCCCAGGCTGGTCTCAAACTCCTGAGTGCAAGTGATCTGCCCACACCGGCCTCCGAAAGTGCTGAGATTACAGATGTGAGTCACTGCACCTGTCATCAATAGGCTTTTAAAATTCTTCTGTCTATCAGTTGAGGTCAACATCAGCAAAGATTATGGGAGTCTGCAGCGGCCAAGGTTGTGGGTGCATGCAGTGGTGGTGAGGGCCGTTGGAGTCCTCTGTGGTGAAGGCTACATGAGTCCACTTGTTTTCTTTTCCCTAAAGGGGGTAATTAATGGCTAAGGGGATTCCTTTCGGCACTAGGTCTGGAATGTGGGCACACTTGTGTTTGCGGTGGCACCAGTGTCCAAGGATCAGGCTCCCACTACAGCAGTGGCACAAGTGTGCAAGGCTCAGCTGCTCACAGACCAGCCACAGAGCTAGGGTTAGGAGCATGGGTGTGTGTGGAGTGGGCCATGCCCAGGTATGTTTGTGGCAGCAGTGGCAGGAGGTCAAGGGTGCTGGTGGCTCCAGCCTGGGCTGGCACAGCAGTATCTCATTCTCTTGTTTGGGGGCCAAGGGAGGTTCGTGGCAGCTGTAACGACTACTGAGGTTCTCAGCAATAAAGGCTGCTGTGGTCCCCAGTGGCACCAACTGTGTGGTTGATACTGATAGCCCCTGGCCTTCTTTTATGTTCCTAGCCATCTCTAAACACCTGCCCCAAAAGTCTTGGCAAGCTGGTTGCTCACCTTGCTCTACTATTCCCCATGAGGAAAACTCATCGTCCACGGAGGTCCCTCTTAATGATGAGATATGCCAGCCTGGAAATGGGATGATGGAAGCAAACTGAAACTGTTCTTACTACACTTTCTATATGGTTGTTCCCCGTTTTTCTTTGCTCCACTGTGTTCCTTTTTTTTTTTTTTTTTTTTTTTTTTTAACTGGACTCCTGAACTTTTAGAGCTATTTGTGTTCATGGGTATATGTCTAATTATTTGCTGTTGGGCAAGGTAAAGGCTGGGATCTCCTACTCTGCCATCTTGCTGATGCCACTCCTGACATAGCTTTTTGAATTCCCTGAACAATACCAACAATAATTTTCTCAATACTTCAAGGCCTATTTATGTTCTGCCTCCTAGTTGAAGCCTTACCTGGTTACTTTAGTACTGGTTTATCTTCTAATTCTTTGAACTCTCTTGTTAGCACAAAAACCTGTGCCAACCATTTCATTACTTAATTATAAACCAAATCCTGTTGCTTTATATACTTTTTCGTTAAAATTATTTTCTATTACTCTGTAACAGGGACCACAGGATTCAATGGAATTTAACTAGATCTGCCCGATTTTCAGTATCAGTCAGTTATTGCCATGATGAGTCTGTGTAAACAACCATCTCAAAATTCTGGGCTTACAAAAGCAATCATTTATTCTGCCTCTCCAGCCTGAAAATTAGTTTGGAGTTAGCTAGGTGGGCCTCAGATTTGATAGCTCTGTTCCACAAGTTTATCATTTTTCTTACACCAGCAAACTATCTGGGGCTTGATTTCCTCCTTGCTACAGCAGAAGCACAAGGAGGCAACTCCATGTGCATGGCACATTTTAAACCCTTGCTAGTATCATATCTGCTAATATTCCATTGGTCAAACTAAATCACATGGTCAAGCCTGAAATTAAGGGTCAGGTAAATCTAGTTTGCCTCTACAGAAAGAAACTGCGAAGTCACATGAAAAAGGAGTTGATTATAGAAGGAGTCGGGAATTAGAGCCTTTTAATTCAAGCTAGTATTTTACCTACTAGTTACATAATCTTGGACACAACATCTATTCTCTCTAAATTTGGTGAACACTACCCTCTTCTTAGGGATAAGTTTGTCCTGATCAAGTCAAGTTAATGGAATGAAGCATCTTGCACTATGCCTGGCATTTTCCTTACAAATAGCACCCAATATGTAAAGTACCTGATTAGCACTGCACTGGACTTCCTAGCAGAGAGCTTCCCAGACAAAGAGTGGCTTACTTAATGAAGCATGAAATAGGAACAGAAAATGTTGAACCAAGGGCTGGGCAGCATGAGATAAAAATCTGAACCTCTGCCACCTCTCTGATTCTTTTCATATGGATTCTGAGCTCTCTCTCATCCTATAAACTGAACATCCTATAAACTGAACATCCTATATGCTTATTTTTCTTGTTTTTGAAGCCAGGGCCTGGGCATATAATAAGATTCTGCCAGTCAATCCTACCCTTACCCATAGGTCTTTAACCTGTAGAGCTAGTGCTTCTAAAAATAAAGGTCCACAAAGAGTAGTTTGTTCGACAACTGTAGCTGCTGTGCCAATATCTGAAGTAGCATTAAAAGCAGTGTGAGACTTGGATGCAAATGCAATAAGTCAAGTTTCTTGGAGTAGCAATAGGAACAACAAAGCCAGCATCGAAGTATTGGACTTGAGAAAAGATACCAATAAGGTCACATTTCTTAATTTTCACCTCGAAACTTAGGCTGAAAACCAGGCACTTTCTTTCAACCGATAGAATTACTATCACTTTCTATGAATTTTTAATCTCCTCTTCCTTACACCACCAGTTCTCAAAATTAAACCAAAAGTTTGATTCTGGTGGTTGTTAAATTACAATGCCCACCTACTTTGTGGTATCATCAGGTCTTTTAGAGAATTGGCCAGGGAAAACAAGAACTAGAATAGTTCTACTAACCTACTAAAATGAGAGTGAGTATTTAAGATCTTATAAATTATCTGAAATTGCCTGTAAGATCCCAAATCTTCACTCCCATTTGAGCCTCCCTGGCTGGCAGAAACAGCACTTTTTCTTTTTCTATATTTTTTTTCTTTTTTTGAGTAGGCGTCTCGCTCTGTCACCAGGCTGGAGTGCAAGTGGCATGATCTCGGCTCACTGCAAACTCTGCCTCCTGGGTTCAAGCAATTCTCCTGCCTCAGCCTCACAACTAGCTGGGATTGCAGGTGTCTGCCACCATGCTTGGCTAATTTTTTTTTTTTTTTTTTTTTTTGTAGTTTTAGTAGAGACGGGGTTTCATCATGTTGGCCAGGCTGGTTTTGAACTCCTGACCTCAAATGATCCATCAGCCTCAGCCTCCCAAAATGCTGGGATTACAGGAATAAGCCACCATGCCCAGCCAGAAACAGCTCTTTATTTCTCTCTGTTAGAGTTATTTGGACATGCTGAAGACCCTCACCTGAGAAAGTTCTCTTGCAAAGAGAAGTAATCTCTTCTCACCTCACTTCATCATCTCTCTAGATTTCAGATAAAGTAATATTCCAACATATTTCAGGGACCATTTATAAAGCCACATGTAGAAATAAAGGAATGACTACATAAGAAACAAAGTTTAATATTATGCTAGTTTCCATCAAAAATGTTAATAAATATGTGTAAGAATTGATTTCAATAATTTGAGATAAAAAACGAAACAAAAACAATTTGTGGTCTGCCTAATTTTATCCACATGAATGAATGTTCCAGAGATGTTGATTTACACAGTTGCCAGGGGTGCTGATGGTTTGGTTGGCTGAAATCTGGATCTGAATATTAAAGTAGATTTATCATATATGACTTGCTAGGCCCTTCCAAATAGTGTCCCTCAAGAGAGCCCAGAAGACGCTTCCTTCACTAGAACTTTGGAACTTCCAATGGTGAGGAACAGAACTAGAGTGAGGATCTTTGTATTCAGAGAGCTGGTGAAAGGAGCTGCTGCTAAAGAATTCCCCTAATTCCAGTGGGGAAGCCAGGATCTTGAGTAAGTAACAGAGGCCAAATTGAGGCACCTGTCAGAACCAAGGTGAAATGGCTACCATTCCAGTTTCTAGGCAGCACACCCACAGTTCTAAGTAAATACTCAGACCTACAGAGAACTTTGAATGGTAGCTAATTTGTCAGGAGAGAGAAAGAGCACACTGGTGAATATAAGACTCTTGACCCACTTGAAATCAGATCATATCACTCAATTCCTTCCTCTTCCTCTGTCTTCTTCTCCTCCCCCTTTCTCTTCTTCTTCCTCCTCTTCCTCCTCCTCTTTCACTTCCTCCTCCTCCTCCTTCTCCTTCTTCTCCCCTCCTCCTTTTTCTTCTCTGAACAATGAAGAGGAAAAAAAATGATAGAATAAGAAATTGGTATTTAAGCTTACTTTTATCAGGTATTTTATTCTGATACATCAGACTGGTATCAAAGATCCTTATTTTCTTCAGGTTTCTATCAGCTCAAACTGAGGCCTCACTCTACTTCATTGCCAAATATATTTAAGGACACAGGGAAGGTTTCCTCTCTGTGCAAGATTCTTTACCTTATTTGAGATATGGACACATAAAAATTGGGCAAGGATCTCCAATTTCCTTTTTTTTTTTTTTTTTTGAGTCAAAGTCTCACACTGTTGCCTGGGCTGGAGCGCAGTGGCGCAATCTTGACTCACTGCAACCTCCGCCTCCCAGGTTCAAGCGATTCTCCTTGCCTCAGCCCTCAAGTAGCTGGGATTATAAGTGCCCACCACCATGCCCAGCTAATTTTTTTTTTCTATTTTTAGTAGAGACGTGGTTTCACTATGTTGGCCAGGCTGGTCTTGAACTCCTGACTTTGTAATCTGCCCACCTCAGCCTCCCAAAGTGCTGGGATTACAGGCGTGAGCCACCGTGCCCAACCTCCAATTTCGTTTTTAAAAATAATTTGAACAGTTACCAAGTTCCTTGAACACTGCCTAAGACAAAATAAATGCTCAACAAATATTTTTAAGTGAATAGATGTCTTGGAATATGCTATAATTTTACTTCTTACACACAATGGACCTTAAAAAAAAATGATCCAGTTAACTGGGAGTGTGATAGAGATAAATAACTTACAAGGGAGAGACGCAGGAGTCTGAGAGGTGCAGCTTTTAGCTGGGCTATTCTACAGCAGTGTGGTGTTGACAAAGACGCTTAACTGCCATGAGTGTCATAGATCTCTGAGAAAAGCAAGTGATCATAGAAGACATAGCTTTGATTTCTTTCAGAATTTATATTCTGTGATACAGTATATCTCTTTGCAGAGAAGTTTTACTTTGAGCCCAAATCTGTGCTCTAGAAGTCCTCTTGTAGTGTTTCCTTCCTTCTGGAGCTGCGTAAATAAATCTTACCCTTTTCCACCAGACTAACAAGTGTCCTTTCTTCCAGGAAAAAATGAATAGTTTCTCAGTACCCATACAGCCCTAGACCTTTCCAAATATGTTCCATAATCTCAATCTTTAAAACAGTTTCTAAATGTCAAAGATCTCTCAATTTTTCTTCATCTGGGTTGCCTCCCTGTGGAAGTCTTCTAGCTTGTGATCTGCCTTCTTTGGGTGAAGTATTCAAATCTAGCAATTTTCGGATGCTGCAAGGTAGATTGGTAAGATAGCCCTCTCGTTCTGGACAAAGCACTTCATCAATGCAGACAGTTTTAGGCCCAGTTTCTGGTGGGCAGAGCCTGAGATGGTAACATAGGGAAGTAATTATTTGGGCAGTTGCTTTCAGAAGAATGAGAGTAAGGGAAACAGGTTGTCTCGGAGAAAAAGCCAAGCAAGGATGCTGTCTTAGCTGGAGTCCATGCTGATCCCATAGGGAGTGTTAGACAGTGAACAGCAACACAGACTTGAACCTCATTTCCAAAGGCAAAAGATCCTGTAAGTCTCTTGCACCTGTAATTCCATCAATCACTGGCCATAGGCTACCAGAGAAAAGTGTTACCATTCAGGTAAGGTGGCTCTTAGCAGCCAAAGGCAATTCTCAGTCAATAGGGTCAGCTCTGAGCTATTTAGCAGCCAACACTCATAGGAACTGGGGGATAGAAGCATCAGCCTAATAAAGCAGATCTGGGTAGGGCACCAACAGTGTCTCTACAGTGCCTAGCATAACACTGGCTTCTATCAGTTGTATCATATTTTTATTTTTATTGGCTTTCTCATCTACTAGAATCAGTAAATATTTTTCCATACCTACTGCTGTTCAAGGCTATATACCTCTCTCTGCTTTTGTACAGATTAGTTTGGTAACCTAAGTAGAAAATATTACTTTCCCTTCTATTACGTCTCATCTCATTACGTTTTTCCCTTCTATTCCTGTATTATTTTGGATGCTTCCCTCCAATACTTTCTAAATTATCCGATTTCATGTGTACCTATGTTTGAGCTCTAGTTAAAAACAGACTGATTTTGTCAGCAACATATCGTGTCTGTTCAATCCCACATATCAATGGCCCAATATCCAGACTGTCAAGATCAAACCCAATGAATGTCTATCACTGTAAAGTCATCATTTTGCTTTCTTGGAAATATATGTTTGAGGATAAAAGGTTTCATTGGTTCAAAGAAAATGGTTCTGTATTCCTCAGATCAAAAGACTGTTATAGAAATGTTTGGATCCTCCTCCAGCCCCAATTGAGAATTTGATTTTAGAGCTTTGAATAGCTAAAGACAGCAGGGCTCTTTTGGCTGGCTCTTTGTTGATCAGACTTCTGATCAACAGCAAAACGAATCAGTCCTTTCACGGGAACCCTGAAATCTCAATGCCTGAGAGGCTAATGTGGGCAGTGTCTGGTTGCCTGAGGTCCAAGCTGTACTTTCTGGCCATGTGGGTAGTTAATGCAATCAAGAATAAGATTAATTAAATTAGAAGTCTGCTTTTATTGCTCAGAAAATACGGCAAATTCAATACTCCTTGACTGCTTGGAGATGGAGCCCTGACTCTAATGTGATCACTGCTGGATGGGCAGAGCCAGACGGCGTGTCATTTAGGGAAGCAGCACAACTCTGCCGATTATAGGCGGCCTCTATATTGCATTTAGAACCTTTCAGTAAGCCATGAACACAACCCTAATTCACCTTGACAGGTTGCTACCCAGGTCTGAGCCTGGTCCCTTCCGTTTTGCTCCTAAATACGCTACTGAGGAACAAGTCATCCCCTCCAATTTGCCTAGAGCCCTGTTGCTCTGTCATGCTTAAGAAATCTTAAGCACCTGCTCTTTTCATCTCCCCACCCCTTTCCCAGAATGACCTACTTAAGGAATTTTCTTCCAAGGGACTATACGTGTGAAAATCCTTCCCCCTGGAGTGGTGAAGGAGACCAACCTATTCAGAATCTATTAAGAGGAAGACACAATAGGTGCTCCATCCCATTATCCTTTGAATTGGACCTTATTTCCTATAAAACATTGACTTTATAAACAGAGATATATAGTTTTGAATCTTCCTTCACTATTTATTCATTATAAGCTCCTGTACAATTATTTAACCTCTCCACATCTCTAAACTGAGACTCAAGATACCCACCTTTAAGATTATCTGAGGGTTAAAAATAATGCAATGTAGCATTCATTGGAAGTCTCTTAGATTTTTAATTTTTTGTTTGTTTGTTTTTATCATTAACCCAAGTTACAGAGACTCAGACAGACCAGGTGACTATCTTAAGGATGTTTGCTACTGTTCCTCCCTTACCTTTTCCCCTTTCAAAAATAGCCTCTATGGCTAACTAGTAGGAATCCGTTTTAGAGTTCTATAGCACTACAGGGTGACTACAGTGAACAATAATATATAGCTTCAAATGGCTAGAAGAAGATTTAATATTCTCAACACAAATAAATGATAAATGTTTGAAATGATGGATATGCTAATTACCCTGATCTGTCACTATACATTACATGTATTGAAACATCACTACACAGCCCATTATTATGTACAATTATGGTGTGTCAATCAATTTTTTAATCTAAAAAAGCTTCTTATAAAAGTGAATGATATCAGTCATTTCCACATTAGCATGAATTTAATTCTAAGTGCCACTCTGCTCAGATTTTAATATATATTAAACCGGAGGTTCTTAGTTTCAGTTTCACATTGGAATTATCTAGTATACTTTATACCTGGGCCTCCACTTCTAAGGAAGGGTGAATTATAATTAGTCTAGGATAGTGTTTGGGCAGAAGAATGCTTAAGATCTTCACAGTGATTCCGAGATTGAGAACAACTTTCCTTCCAATCATTGAAGGAAAATCTTTGGTCAATGTTATTAAATTTCATGGGGAGCTGCAGGACCTCTGAAACCTGAGTTTCTGAAGAGTCAGAATCTTCACATATCAGGCAGGAAACCATCCGGGCCTATCCTAGGAGTTACTGCCATTTCAGGACACTGGGAGGTATTTTCATGAGAAGGTTGAATGATCTGCTAAAAAGGGAACAAACCCCGCAGATTAAAGATTACAAAGTGCTCATTGGCTCAATGGCTGTGCCTCATGTGGGTGTCCCCTGGCCCCAGTGTGCACTTGACATGGTGCCCTTTGGGATGTACAGCTTGGCCCTGGATTGTCATTTATTTTTTGTATGCCTGTCTCCCTAGCTAGACTCAGCTTTCCTGGCATTTCTCAAACACCCAGTCAAACTCTGTGAAATAGA
Source organism: Macaca nemestrina (assembly GCF_043159975.1). Lineage (NCBI taxonomy): Eukaryota > Metazoa > Chordata > Mammalia > Primates > Cercopithecidae > Macaca > Macaca nemestrina. Next base: position 46,275,251 of record NC_092139.1, read on the forward strand.
TTTGGGACAATCTCCCAAAATGTCTTTCAAAAGTTCTTGATTCTAACCAACTTTAGAGTATGATTGAGGAAAATTTTTAAGCAGGCCCAGGAAGAAATATTTTTAAACATATCACCAGTTTTTACAGGACAATGAGGATCTTTTACCTTTAAAATATAAACAAATAGATCTTTAGGTCTTGGTAAACAAAATGAAACCGCAGCTAAAGGATCGATAATTGTACCATTAATTCTTTTGTCACTTTGAATTTTTTCTAGAACAACATAGAAAATAAATTAATTAAATAATTTAAAATTGGCAAACAAGGAGATAAATGAATTAATAACTGATTTCTCATTCCCTTACAATACTGTTTTCAGAATCATTTTAAAACTGTTCTGCAAAACAAAATAAGACAAAACAAAAGTGTTTCTTCTTGTAACGTTTTCAGGATTTGCACTTGTCTGGTCTAGCCCTAGGCAGAATGTCTCTACACTAAGAAGCCAGAGCTTAACATGTGGATATATTGGATAGCTTGTTTTTAGAAAGAGACATTAAAAAGCTTCTTTTCTCAATTTTTTTAATCTAGTACCTGTCAAAAAGTTCTTTATTTCAGTTAAATTGAATCTTACCTACTGCATAGGAATCATGGCATTTTAGGACAAAAAGAGACTTTAGTTTTGTCCATCAGATGGCCTTACTTTGCATGTGAAGAGACTGAAAACCAGAGATGCTGAAGAATTTGCTCAGAGCTGCCCAGGAGCTATTGACAGAATACGGCTCTGAATTAAGCCTCCTCAAGACTCTGTTCCTTGCTTGATTCATATCACATATTGCAGATTTTCAAGTTATTTGTTTTGAAAAAAAGGGGGAGGGAGGAGAAGGAATGTATTTTACCTCAAGTATGGACTTGCGAACTCCTGGTTATTAAATCATCTTCTTCTAGATAAGCCTCTTTGAGGAAGTCTCTTATTTTTAGAGGACCATAATTGTGCCCACACCAACCCACCCTGGGTGGCATCCATCTTTTCTTTCCTTTTCTTTCTTGTTATTGCATTTGCCTTGAGAATATGGCACCAGGCCACACCAAGACCAGATGGAGAGAGAAAGAAGCTGTGGTGTTAAAAAGAGTAATGAGACTGACCTCTTCCGAGTGAGTGCAGTGCTGATCTAATTGGTAAGTCTATGTCATGTCTACCTCTCTCACCCTGTCCTCATCATTCTCGTTGAGTTCCCACTGGGTACATGGCCACATGTACTTCTGAGGCAATTCTTCCAGCAGCTGAAATAAATAGCAGCAAACTCAACCAAGGAATCTGCAGAAATTGATAGCCTCCTAGAAGAAGGGTTGGGCAGCAATGACGCATCAGTGCTGTCCATCAGCAGTCACTGGGAAGAGGGAAAATATTTCCCCCAGGGTCTTAATCAGTCAGAGGGATGTCATCTGCCTGATTGAGAGCAAGCAGAAAATCAGTAGTTGTTTCAATTATAATGTGTTATCAGCCACTGGTCTAAACAGAGAAAGTTAAGTCACAGCAGCTTGACCACAGTTCAAGGCAGGTGTTTTGTTTAGCCCCGTGAAGAGAAGCTAATTCAGGAAAGAGAGAAATGAGGGCTTTCTTCCAGATGCTCTGTTATTACATTTAATATAAAATTTATAGCCTTGCTTACACAGAAGATCTAGGCCACCGGAATGGAGATCAGAAAAAGGAGAACCACATTACTTTCTAGGTGTGGGAAAAGGAAGAAGGAAGGGAATTTCGTCCTTTCCATCCTGTATTCTGAGCTCATTCCTAGCACCTTTGCCTTGCTTCCCCACCCATCGTGCCAGGGCTGCTGCTTCTGGGCAAGGCAGCCTTCCCTGACCACTCTGAGCAGGGTGCCCTGGTCCCAGTCACTCCTATCCCATCGTCCTGTTTTCTTGTCTTCGTGGGATTGATCATCATCCAGGATCATCTTGATTTCTTTACCTGTTTCCCACTTTTAGAAAGTAAACTGCACAATAAAAAGGGACCTGATGTTGCTTTTGTTTTTCCTGTCACCTACAATGGAGCCTAGGAGAAGTAGCTACACAGTAAGGATTTGCTTAATGAAATAATTATTTCGTATGTGGTATTAGCTTAATTCCTTCCAAAGAACTATCATCCAGTGGGGTTGTAGAAGCAAAGGGAGGAGTTTTGCAGAGCTAGGCAGGCCTCAGAGCTCAGGTGATCAGGACATTGAGAATGGAGGGGGTACCATCTGATTTAGACTCTGGGGTAAGGAGTGTCCGGGAGACACTGAGGAGTGTGAGAGCAACTCTGAGGCAACTGAGACTGGAAAAACCTGGAAATGAGCAAACTCATGCTTCACCTTAGAAGGTTCCTAGCTTTATTTGTCCTCGGAAGTTAAGAAAATATCTCTAGGACTCACTAGTGTGAGACTTGCCTTTGTTGTTCAGTGAAATTCCCTGGCTGGAAAGGGAGAGAAATAGAGAGAGAAGAATAAATTCTAATAGCAGGCCCTTGTTAATCTTCAGTAGGATTTGAATAGACTCCTACTCTCTGGGTTCATGGCCTTTCATGACTAGACACTGAGGGGGATACAAGATAAAAGCTAATCAAAAAGAGCATAAAGCATTCTGATTGGCATGCAGCATTCAAGGTGCACAGACAAATACTCAACAATGTTGCAAGCTTTTCAAATTAACGGCGACATTTCCCCATAACTTAACTGCACCCTTATCACCACCATTAAATAACACCGAACATTTAAAATGTTCTCATTAAACTACAGAAGTCAGATTCTTGGGAGGGCATATGTTATGCTAGGAGATAGTCTAAGCATAAATATGTATCACCTTCTCAGCATTGGTGAAACGAGGTTGAAATTGTATATTTTTAAACTCACGAAAAGTTTAGTTCTAAAGATAGGCCACGAGACTTTCAAGAAATATGCTGGTGGCTGGGTAGGATGGAGCCTCTGGTCTCAGCAATTCTTGCCTGAGCCACTTCACTGTCATTTAGAAGCAAGCTACATCCCTCGTTACCCATATCATTTTGGCACCTCTTTTCTCTTCTGGATTTGGAATGTCTATATCTATACCAATTATGAATGAAACGTTCAGGGGCAACAAATATTTCATGTGTTCATCTGCATTTCTCCACCCTTGCCTTTAGGATGCAGACAACTAAGTTTCGATCAATGAATCATAAGTAGCAGTGAGGGATGTCACTGCTGAGACAGTGAGGAGAAGAAAGAGCAATTTCTCAGCTCCTTCTTACCCTTCTGCCTTCCTCAGTAACCTTGGGAATTCCACATTGAGATGGTGGAAATGGGACATGCAAGGAGTGTGGATCCCTGAGTTACAAGGTGGAGGAGAGCTCCCATCAACCTGCCTCAGATTCTTCATGAACCAGAAATACACTTTAATATATAAAAGTTTAGTAATGAACCACGGAAATTTTATGTTTTGGTTGCCACAGCATGTTCTAAGCTGTTTTTTCTAACACTGCATTTGTAATCACATCAAATTATAGGTACGAGCTGAGGGTTATAAATCTTTGTGTTCTGACTGATCATGAAAATATTGGATCTCAGTGTGTCCATAGAGACAAGTTTGTAAAGTTCTGCTTCTGGGACATAGGCGACTAGGCAGGTTAATTCAAGTGCCCTGGTAGGAGTTTCAGTAGACCCCCACAGTAAACTTTTAGTTATTCTTTCCTTAACTTTTCAAATGAGGTCTGACAATTCTTAAGTATTCATTTAAAATTGTCTGGGTAAAGAAAATGTGGCACATATACACCATGGAATACTATGCAGCCATAAAAAAGGATGAGTTTGTGTCCTTTGTAAGGACATGGATGCAGCTGGAAACCATCATTCTTAGCAAACTATCACAAGAACAGAAAACCAAACACTGCATGTTCTCACTCATAGGTGGGAACTGAACAATGAGATCACTTGGACTCGGGAAGGGGAACATCACACACCGGGGCCTATCATGGGGAGGGGGGAGAGGGGAGGGATTGCATTGGGAGTTATACCTGATGTAAATGACGAGTTGATGGGTGCTGACGAGTTGATGGGTGCAGCACACCAACATGGCACAAGTATACATATGTAACAAACCTGCACGTTATGCACATGTACCCTAGAACTTAAAGTATAATAATAAATAAATAAATGAATAAATAATTGTCTGGGTATTAAAGTCCTTGAGCTTTAAATAAAAAGGGTAGTGAGAGTTTTTTGTACAAAAAAAAAAAAGTTAGGCCAAGTATATCAGAATCACAGTTGCTGTTTGAAAGGCCTCATCTCAACAGAGCTGAAAGAGTATGCAGAGCTTTCCCCATAACAAGGGGACCTAAATCATATTCCTATTGGCGAGAGCTCCCAATCTATTCTATTGAACTGCTGCTATGCCCAACAAGAATATTATATTGCCTCTCAGGTTAAATTGTATTGCAGGAGGCTGGCAAGAAATTCAGTGTGCAAATCAAGCTTCAGATGAACACACTTGATAGAAAATAACTGAAACAGGCTAGAGGTCAAGAGTTGTAAGAGAGTAGCAGAGCTTTGGAAACACAGGGCCCTCAAATATTTCACCATTTGTCAGAGGCAATAATGCGGAATTATACACTTTAGGAAATGAACACAGTGAGCTAATCTTCCTCTTGAGAAGTGAATTACTTGCTCATCTTTGGATGCTGTATTACCTTTCTCCAACCATAGAATTCCCTTATAAGCAAGGGCTATGTCTTAAAAATTGATCTTTGCAGAAACCCAATACCAGAAATATACTTATAACAACAATGACTATTTATAGAGCACTATTTATAGAATCAGTCTCTACTGTATGTATTATATGTTCATTAATTCTTAGAATAAGCCATATAGTAGAAGTTATTCTTAACTCCAGTTTATAGACAAAGAAACTAGGAACCTCAAGTATAGGAACTTTAAGTAAATCTCCTGAGGGCACGCATCTAATGAATAATGAAAATGCATGTGAACCCAGGTAGCCTGACTCCAGAGTGTGAAACTTAACTACTGTGCCCCAGTATGACTCTTAAGAGTATTAATGAATGAGAAAAGGGAAGAAGGTAGTCGGCTGGATGATTGGATGAAAGTAGGGATTTTAGAAGGTGATTAAAAAAAGAATGAAAGAAAGGAGGAAAGAAGTACTGGAAAAAGGGATGGAAGGTTGAGTAGAAAGCAGCATGGAGGGAAGAGTTAAAGGAGGGATAAAAAAGTGGATGAAAGAAGGGTTGGAAGGAGGGCTAGAAGGCATGATGGATGGATGGATGGATGGATGGATGGATGGATGGATGAATAGAAGGATGAATAGATGTGTAGATGGGCCAAAACTAATGTAACTGGATGGATATACATAACAAATAGAAATTTTTTTTTTCTCTGCCTTAAAGGAGTGTCCAATATTGCTGCTGAGAAGACTCCTGATACCCACAAAATAAAGATTCAAGGCAAAGACGATCGGAGCTTTCTCGAGAACCATGCAGTTTGATTAGCAACTTTTCTCGACCTTTCTCCTCATGCACATTAAACCTGTCTGTTATCTATTGCCCAAGATTTTTTCCTTCAAGTCTATGCTGGACTATTTTTTAACTGGATATTATCTCCATAAAAGATATTGGAGACCCCAGGGTTCTGATTTTCCTATGCTCCTCAAGGATGCAGAAAAAACACCTTAAACACATCAGTTCTGGTAGTTACAGAGGATGACTGTACAGCTCTCTGTACAGAGGCACTGTTATTAAACTTTTCTTGTAAAAAAAGATTCTCTGCACTTAACACCCCAGCCTTTTGATTCCCCATTCAATCTCTCTCCATCACCTGCTGCCACCTGCTCAACACCCTTAAAAAAAAAAATGATTTTGTGTGGACATCTTACACAAGTACTAAGAGATTTGTAGATAAGAAGGCAACAGCATAAGTGTTGTTTATCAAGTAAAGATGCTTAGATTGGTTAAGGTAAATACTGCTATGATTTGAATGTTCCCTCCACAACTCGTGCTGAAACTTAATTTCCAATATGGCAATACTGAGAGGTGGGGCCTTTAAGAGGTGATTGGATCATGAGTGCTTTGCCCCCATAGTGCATTAATTCATTTATGGATTAATGGATTGGTTAGTTAATGGATTAGTGAGTTATCCACTAATTGCTCTAATGGGAGTGGAACTGGTGGCATTATAAGGAGAGGAAGAGAGGCCTGAGCTAGCACCTTACCCCTTGGCATGTGATGTCCTGTGCTGTCTCTGGATGCTGTAGAGTCCCCCCCAGCAAGAAGCCCTTCACCAGATGAGCTCCCTCAACCTTGGAATTCTCAGCCTTCATAACTGTAAGAAATAAATTCTTTTTCTTTACACATTGCCCAGTTCCAGGTATTATGTTATAAGCAATGGAAAATGGACTAAAGATAAGTATTAAAGGACAGGGTATGTCTTGACAAATGTAATGATTGAATGGTCTTTCAAGGATCTGAAGAGGTAGTGCAACTGTCAAAATGGAAGCATTTCCCTTCCTCACTGTGGCCCATTGCAGAATCTTAGGTGAGATAGTGAAGTAGGGGATGTCAACAAAAGCTAAGCTATCAATCAAGTTACACTATGGGTGACTAGAACTTAATACCGCCAGAGAACACTGATAACATGTATAGATATGGACCCCAGGGCTATCCCACCTAAGGCATGAGGGACCTGGTATATTTACACAGCAATTTCCATTCGTCATTAGTTGAAGGCTGCTCTGGTGAAAATGGGTGCCTCGCTTTCCAGCATGTCCTGCATGCTACATGGCTGTCAAGGGAGGCTCCAGCAGCCAGAAAAAGACCTCAGGCAAGGAAGTGTAGGTGCTGGAGGTGGTAGTGGGACTGGCATGCCCCGAGTCTATAAGACCACAGCCATATGGGCAGAGCAATGAGTGCCCCAGACAGGGCTTACCCAACCTCATTCAGGACTGAATCAAGAAGAGGAATAATTATAATTGTTGCTTCCACAGTGTCTCCAAATCACTTAATGTCTGTAGAGTCTTAACACAGCATTGTGAGCCTTATATTATTAAATCTGGCTTAAATATGTGGAGACTCAATTCTTCAAGAAGTTAGTTGCCTCTTCCCCACAGTCACAAAACTACAAAGTAGTGGCATCAAAACTGTGGCTCAAATCTGACTTTGCATTCAGGCCTCTTTATACTATATTTATATTGTGTTATACAGACAGTCCCAAAGTTAGGATGGTTTGACTTATGATTTTTCAACTTTACGATGGTACAAAACTGTTATACATCTATTGTACTTGAATTTTGATTTTTGTTCTTGTCCCAGGCTAGCAATATGGGGTAGGATACTCACTCCTGATGCTGGGCCGTAGCAGCAAGCCACAGCTCCCAGTCGGCCATGTAATTACAAAGGCAAACAACCAGCATCTACAGCACACTGTATTGCCAGATGATTTGCCCAATTGCATGCTAACGTAAGTGTTTTGAGCATATTTAAGGTAGGCTAAGCTAAGCTATAATGTATGGTGGGTTAGATGTATTCAATGCATTTTTGACTTAGGATATTTTTAAATTTATGATGGCTTTATCAGGACTTGACCCCATCATAAGTCAAGGAGCATCTGTAAGTATTCGCTCTGTGTTAAACTCAAATGGAAGGTACACCAGAGCTTTCTGCCCTTCATTAAAATCTAAATACGGAAAAGGACAGTGTTATTCCCGACTCCCAAGTATGTGCTGTGATTACTCAAGGTTCATGGGGAATGTGGCCATGCTGCTCCGGATGGTTCAATCTCCATGATGACTGCTTTGCTACTTCTTAGTACCACATCCTCTTACAGCTTTGAGTTCTTTGGGAGAAGTATTTAATTTTAGTTTACATTTTAGATAGAAAAGAAAGCAAAAAGGCTGTGAACTTGAGACATGGGGCACATTACATATGAAGCTATTTATCAGTGTATTTCTGGGAGACATTGTGCAGGGTAGACAGAGACAATAAATGGTAAGTTGAAGTTGGGTACTGGGGTCACGTAATTGAATCTGAAAGGAGAAGCCGCTACCGCATGGCCTCCATTGGTACTCCCACTCTCTCTTGACCACACAGGGCTTTCTCTCAGAGAGTTCATTTGGGCCTCCCATACCCCTTGCCAACACTCCTTCACACACATCTGTCTGTTTCCTCCAGAGACCTTGCTCTCTGCCTGATAACTGGAATACCAACCCATGTGCATCGCCAACGGCCTAAGAGGTTTCCCTTCCCAAGATATTCATTATCCTTACCTGATACTTCCTAGAGATACAAAGACTTCCACCAAAGGAGGAGCTGAGCAGGACAGGAGGTGCAGGAGAGAGCTCTCTGGGGTCAGGAAACCTTTTGGTACCTCAGCAATCAAATCATCTTTCAGGCTATAGCTACTATTGTATAAAGCTACATAATCTCTTGTCCCAAAATTCTCACAACATTCCAAATCTTGGATAACTGTGCTCACTCTCTCTCTCTCTCTCTCTGTGTGTGTGTGTATATATATATGTGTGTGTGTGTGTGTATACATATGTGTGTATATATTTATATACATGTGTGTATATGTTTGTATAATTTCAATAACTTTTTGGGTAGAAGTGGTGCTTTGTCACATCAGTGAATTATGCAGTGGTAAATTCTGAGATTTTTGTGCACCTATCATCCAGGTAGGGTACATTGCACCTAATGTGTCATTTATTTTATCCCTGGCCTCCCTCCCACACTCCCCGTAGACTTGGAGTCTCTACAGTCCATTATATCACTCTGTATGCTTTTTTATATTTGTAGCTTAGCTCCACTTGTGAGAACATACAGTTTTTGGTTTTCAACTCCTGTGTTATTTCACTTAGAATAATGGCCTCTAACTGCATCCAAGTTGCTGCAAAAGACATTATTTTATCCCTTTTATCCCATGGTGTATCTAGAACACATTTTCTTCCTCCACTGATTAGTTGATGGGCACTTAGATTGGTTCTATAAATTAGTACTGTGCTATTTTCATAAAAGTGATTTGTTTTATCTATAGTCATGGGTTGATATTTATACTTTTGTAAGTCTTTTGATGGAAACAATCACACATTAGAACAGATTCTTTAACCAGACCATATCTTAATTTATATTTATAGAAAGTTATGTCAGATACACAGGTCCACACACCTGGACATTCTCCGCTGCTCATCCTTCGCTCTTAACTAAATGACCCAGCTTTCCCGCAGCTCACGTGTGACTGAAACCATGAGAGTCTGGCAGGGTAGAAGGAAGCCAGACCTGCTGTAAATCTTGAGTATGGACCGCCAGAAGGCTAGCGTTACAGTTTATAGATGTTAAACTGGCAAAATGCACAGTGTGTCTTATGTACGTTCAACAATTTCTAACTGCTGAGAGTAGGATGGATGTGTAATCCATATGTTTCCTCAATGCCACAAGTCATAAAGAAAGGAAAGGAGGAGGGGCGGGGGAAGGGAGAGGAAGAGGAAGACAAAGAAGGTCAGAGAGAGAAGAGAGTCCTGTTTCCTATGATAGTTCTCACACAACAGTTTAACACAGATTCACTCCACCTACCCTGCCTTCTGCAGCCTGTTTTGTTGTTGTTGTTGTTGTTGTTGTTGTTTCTTCTCTTATGTTCTCTTTCTAGAGGTTTGACTGAGGAGGAACGAATGGCAATTCCACATTATGACTGTCAACTAAGCATCTCAGCTGAGCCATGGAACAGGTGAACTGGAAGTCATTCCTGGCGGGTGAGCCAGGCTTCTAATTTTTTAGTTTTTATCCTATTGCCGTGAACGAGTCTGTGACTGTTTTCTTTTAGGCTACACCTGCTCTGGGTAATGGAGGGAGATTGCCTGAAAAAGAAGTTGCCCATGCAATTTCCAGAGTAACAACAGGCCTGGGAAAAGTACATCTGTTTAAAAAGATGTACTTTTCAATTATCTTGTGCCTTGTGTACTGCTAAAGGTACTGCTTGTCAATCGTTATTAGTGAGGATAATTCTAATAACAGTCACATTCATCTGTGATGTTTCTCAACCAACTATGAATAAACATGCCATAGGTCTTCCCTGTTTCTCTTGATGGCACAGTCTTGGTGATTCTTGTAAATGCGAAGCTGCCTCTGGGCTAACTCGACAGACCAGTGTACTGGGGACAGGTGCTGAAGCCAGGCAGGAAGGCAGCTGTCTTCCTTAAAGAACAGACACCAGCCTAGTTGCAATTCTCTTCCCATCACTACAGGACTCAGGACATTTGTGTTCCTTTCAGAACAGGTCGGGGAGAAAAGGGAGAAGCAGCAGCAATGAGGTTTCCCCAGAGAAAGAGTACTGGCAATATCTGCGGCAGGGAGGCAGCACGCTGGTTTGGTTTCCATATTCCTATAACCCCAAATATATCCCGGAGTAGGGATACAGTAGTGGGTTTCCAGAGGAGATGGAGAAATGATGCTAGTTAATGTCCAACACAGGACATTAAAAAATAGAAATAGTGCCTCTCCCTTAATCCTTCTGTCGTAAAATTACCAGAAGCTGAAGTCATGAGAACGGCTGGGGAGCTGGGGGAGAGCATGGGTGTGACCATGCAGGACCCACGGCTGGAGCCACCTGGGGGCAGCCAGGTGTGTCCTGGCCACACAAACTGCAAAGCCCACTGCTCTTGTTTCTTCCATTTGAAGTGTGTAGGGAACGTGATAAAAATGGAAATGACCCTTTTGTCAACCAAGAGGCTGACCAGACCACCAACCGAGGCTTTGATTTAAAACTTGCCTAACTCACAATCAATTGTGGTAAACCAAGGACCACTGAGAGAGAGTTTATTTGTGAGAAAATAAAAAATAAGGGTTTCATGCCTATTTTTAATAGGCTTCAGGTTATTTAATGTCCCACAACACCTAGGGAGGGTTGGGGTTAAATTCCATTTACTTTCTTACTATCGGCATTTAGTAATTAATTTAAAGGCTCTTGGACATTCACTATTAAAGATATTTGGAATGTATAAAAGGTGATATGAATACTGATTTTTAAACACATGTGCTATATTTGCCATTACTGTAGAATGCTTTAGGCGATAAGGATGAACTACATCACCAGGTTGACATTCCAATTCAGTGCATATCATGGAGGGACTGTGTGATGTTCCAGAACCTGCAGCTGCTATTATTATCTGATCTGTCTCATGTGCTACAGTGGATATTTGCCCAAACTCATATAAATTTCTCTGCAAGGTCTATTGAATGTCGCTGGTATTTGTAACATAATAATCAAAATGAATTGTTGCTCTGGTGGTAGAATGAATACACAGGGCTGATTAATCCACTTGCAGAAACCCTGAAATGAAGATGAAAAACATAATAACAGCCACCCTTAACATTAACCCTGTGGGGCTTTTTATTAATTGGTCCAGATTTAAGCACAGCTTTTAATCAACTTGGAGGCTTTTAAGTCTACATCGCCAGAACTGCTTGTTCATCTCCAAGAACAGTGAATTAAATGTTGAACAAATGTCAGGGAAGGTCTTTTTAAGAGAGCTCATCTTAGGACATTTCATCTACAACCACATCTTATAATTAAGCAGTGCAGCCATGCACCTGATCAAGCCCATGCCTGGAGAGAATTTGCTTTCAATTTTTCATAGAAGGAAGAAGGGATATCTCCATGCTGTGGATGAAACACTTCTGAATCTATACCTGGGTGATTCAAGCTAAAACAAACACTCTTATGAGAGAGTGGTGCAGGGAAAGAAATCTTACTCAGACAATGGATTCAAGACACCAGGATAATAAACTGGCCAGTAATGTTGATTTTAGCAGAGGTCCTTAAATGCTTGAGTTTCAAGGAAATCTTTGAAACGTTATCTCCAGAACAATGAAAATATGAACATACATATGTCCCAAATGGAAATGAAATGCAGGGGGTTATGGATCCTTGAATGTCTACCCTCTGACTCAAAGGTAAGAGACCCAAGTCAGATATTTTCATAACAACTAGTGGTGTTTCTTTGATAAGCCTCTCTACATCTGTTATGATTAGTTTGTTGCCTGTCTTTCATGTTGGCCTATAAGCTCTCTGAAGGCAGAGGCTATGTAGTCTAGGCTCCAAACATGATACTCAAGGCATGGTGCCTTGGCATGCTGCATATTTTTTAGCTGAAGGAGATTATGAGGGTTGCAGAAACAAGAAGATTTATCTGCCTTTCTCCCACACTACTTTCTCCCATCCTCCTTCTCCCCCTTTTGGGTATAAAAACTAGAACTCCTTTCCCCAGAGAACCAAGCCATACAACCTAAGAAGATCACTGTCTGGCCTCCTCCATGTGCCCCTGAAGATCTCTTGTGACAGGTGTCCTGTTCTTCATGGGAAAGAACGCCATGAAGAGACACAGAACAAGCATACGAACATACAGGTCTTGCTAAAGTGTCCTGCAGTTTATTACCATTAGATCAGACCCCTTGTGTCCAATGACATTTCTCTACAACCATCACTTATTTCATCAGACTTTGTATAAAAATACATCTTTTTCCCTGGGTCTTTGGGTCTTCATTTCTGAAGACTCCATGTCACATCGAACATTGTTAAGTAAATTTGTCTTTTCTCCTGTTACTCTGTCTTTTGTTATAGGAGTGTCAGCCATGAACCTTGCAATGGGTAAATAAAAGATATCACTTTTTCTCCCTTACAGTCTTTATTGCTGAATCCCCAGCATATAATGCAAGGCCCAGGACATAGGTAGAAGCCAACAAATATTTATGAAATTATAAGGAAGAATATTTCTCTATTAAATGTTTAAATTTCTTGTCTAAGACGAAATAATGCTAAGATTAAAAAACAGAAGAAACAAATTTCCAAAATTAAGAGAAAATTGATTATTCCCAGGCTTCCAATACACATAGTTAACTTTCATTGTAGCTGATTTACCTAATGATAATGAACTCATGGAAAGCAGTGTTTGTAATTGTATCTGATTCATTTAGTTCTCTAAT